>NC_060899.1:13561953-13601953 GCF_014805685.1 Silurus meridionalis
AAGGCGTGCTTTGAAATAAACCATTTTTGACAAGTGGAAACTTTTCATGCATCTGAAATGGAGCCTTTTTTCCCCCCATGTGCTGCATATGTGTGGTACATTTTTGCCGAAAACTTTTTTTCAGAGCATGGGAATTTCAATCACAGTTGATGCCTGCATCGATAAGCCAAGGGATTTCACGGACACTCGATAGAATAATCCCCCATTCATGGTGCATCTCTGCCTGAAAGTAATATTAGTCATCTTCTGACACTTTTACGAGACGCATGTGACGGGCTGCCGGGTTTTCCATTAGACAGATGTGCCATCGGGCCCTGCCTGAGAAATCAAAAGAATCAGAAACTTCTATTAGCTAAACACATTTTCACACATGAGGAATTCTCTTTGGCTGCTGCCTACGTAGACAGTAAGCATAAAAATGAAAGAGATTAAAAGTAGGAGTAGGCTAACAGCACGGAAAACAAGAGGAGAGAGCGTAGCTTTCTTGAAAACAAAAACTCAAACCAATCTCACTATAAAGTATATTAGTCTCTGTAATGCTATTCAGGAAGTTCTTTGTGAACATGGAAGTGTGAGTAAATAAGGCTGTGAAAGGGAAATTTGCAAAAACAAATTAGTTGTAAAGGAATGTTTATTATACTTAAAGCTTTCCTCGGCCGTGGCTCGATCCCCCATGAGGCTCTGATCTGAGACCGGAAGTGTCTGTTATGAGCAGAATTAATGCGCTTCTCAGCCACGAGTCGGGAAACTCTAGAAGATTTTCAACACGGGAACGGGGCGCCGAAAAGTCGACATCATAAATTTAGGACCTTGTGCTGACCAAAACAAAGCCAGGAATATGCAGTGTTTTTTTTCTTTCTTTTTTTTTTTTTGCTTGGGGTTGAGAAACAGAAAACAATATGTGTGTGTGTCATTAGCAAAAGGCACCGGTCAAATCCATAACCTACTATAAATCATCGAACCTTCATCGAAAAACATTTTACTAGGATTTCCTGCCTATATTTATAGAGCCTCGACCGTGGATGCCTTCACACGCTGGTGGTTATCTCAACCCAATCTATTTAGCCTTAATGTAATTTCCTATAATGAGCCACATCGTGTGTATCATCACAAGGTCATCACGTCACTTTAAAGCGTCTGAATAAGCTTCGAAATACACACATTGCACGATTCCAGTTGTCATGCTCTATATAGAATTCATTTTCTCTTTTTCACACACACACACACACACACACACACACACACACACACACACACACTCTCTTAACCTCCTATCTACAAATCTAATTTAGCTCCTATAGTCCAGAGCTGGAATTAGAAATCATCAAGTGATGGCGCGGGATTGCTTGTTAATTAAAATGTAGATCTAGACTATCATTAGATGTCTCAGCAAGTTACAAGAGTTAGAAGAAAGTACACATTTTTAGGCTCAGCCAGCCAGACACTCTGAACAATAATATATAATTAAAAGGATCTATGCATATACATACACACTGTTTGTGACGTCCTATCAGTTCCTTTTAAAGCTGAAACCTTTAAGACGTACGCTTGCAATTTAGCGCTCAGCATTTTGATAATTACACCAACCTGGAGGCAAATACGCTGAATATTTCTACACGGATGCCCTTTGCTGCGAAACGTTGTAAATTATACAGAGGAAGCCGTTCAGCGGTATGCCCTGAGCTCGTTTTCGAAACAGCCCATGAATCAGTGGACAGGGCATTACACACTGACACATTTTCTACACATTCATTCTTTCATCATCCCATTGTCCATGGAGGGAGCACGGGTGTGGGATCAGAATCATGAGTAAGAAATATGACGAAAGCAGGATTATATCACACACTATTCTTTAAACAGAGCACACTTAGTCCAGGCTCAGCCTACCTATCTGGTTTTGTGCAGTACCTGGCCCCCACTATAGTGCTCTTTTCCATTATTTACACCCTGAACCATGGGTAATACCATTCATACATTACACACACATGGTTCAGCCCATCAAACAGTGCTTGGGCCCCATCTATAACATCCCTGTTGTAGAATTTAATGGCTAGGTACTATCACTGAAGCAGTACTTTCTCTCAGTCTTTCTCTCAAACAAACTGTATTATATAAGATACGGAGGCTAAGCGCGCCATTGTTTTACTTGCTGAACAATAGGTATGTAAAATTTCCAAAGTAATGCTCACACACTTTTATTTAAGTCAGGGGCCTTCAATCTCATCCACCAATGACCATCTGTGTGGCGGTAGGTTTTCATTACAAACCAAGCAGGACTCAATTTCACTAGTTTCATCGTCTCATCTCATTCTCCAATCAACAATAAAGTGTGCCTCCAATCTATCTGGAATTAAACCCTGCAGCCACATCGGCCCTTTGGGGATAAGATTGAAGACCTCTGACTTAAACAATAGTACCTTCCTGTGCAATGGGTTACCCTATCAAACTCGCTTTGCTACAAGTGCTTGGGCCCCTCTAGGACGACGGTCTTGCAGCATTTCCTGAACCGTGGGTCAGAAATATTGCTGAAGTGCAGAAAACACACAAATGCAATAATATTTCCGCTACAAAACCTGCTGAAACATTCATTCATAGCGCAGGTGACCAGGAACGTTTGTGCTACTAATGTGTCAGGCACTCAACAATCTCCACTATGTTATTTAAGTTACATTGCCTTGCTATATATTTGATCTTAGCTCAGGCTATCAAACAGGCTGTGCTAGCGGTGTTTGGGCCCCTGTCTGACGTCCACCATTGCAGCAGTTGCACCCCGAACCGTATCGGCTCACGCACGGCAAGCATTAGCATTTGCATTTTATTGGAGCCGTGGAGATTTAGAGTGCTTGATACATCAGCTTCGAGCAGACAGAATTAGTTAACAATGCATTATCTGCCTTTTATGACTGCCATAACTCTCCTGCTCCCTCGGCCGCAGGAGGAGAAGGCGGGCTAGCAGGGAGGGGCTTGTGGGAGCACCAGGGCTTTTGTCTCAATGCTTTGCTGCACTTTGAACACGGCCTGCACCCAAATTACAGAGGTGCTGCACCATTGTGCACGGATCGAGGAAACAAGACTGAGGTGCAACATCATCCAGTAGGAGCAACACAAATGGGCGACCTTGTACTTCCAAGAGAATGAGTACCGCATCAGATAGCAAAATTCTGTTCATGGTAAAAAAAAGAAAAGTTTCACTCAAGGTCAAAAAGCAGAAAATATATTAGTCAAGGGATCTGGCAAAAACGACAGGGGGTTTCTCACTTCAGTAAACAGTGAGGAACCAAAGCACTGTGAAGAGACTGTGTATGTGTAGAAATAAAGCTGCAGTGTTAATGCGGCCCTCTGCAGCAGCCCTTTCCCTGGACCCGTGCCCCCACCGCCACAGCTGCTTGCCAGCCCCCTCGACACTCATCCATTTGGCTAATGCGCAGTGGCACCGAAGCCCAGCAAAGCCCAAAGGAGCTCATTTGGTCGAAAGGTTGCAGAGACAAACTGTTTCCTTGTGTGTCTCTGCTTTGAGTTTGTCCTCGCATTTGAAGCAACGCTCAAACACCTACTAATCCGGGCTCCCTTTTTAACGGCTTGGATTTGTAGTGGAGATCCAACTAATTTGCAGAAAAACTATACTTAAAATCCAAACATTCTGTCTTGCTTTATGCTGTTGTGTGAGGTTATTAAGGCTGCAGTGGGTAAACACATACACACTGAAAGCGATCTCGTTTTTCATGCTCACCATGGAGGCACAATTCCGGCTGCCTGGTAGTTTCCTTAATTAAAAACATGTAATCATCTGTGCAAAATCTTCTTCGCTGGATTTGTACCGTAGTCATGTGGTGCAGATAAATGCTTCGATACTTACATTACTGCAAAATGCGCATTCCTTACTTTGCTTACGAATATATATTTTTGGTTCTCAGTCAAGCAGGGATATTTGGTCTTTATAAACAGACACAGTCTCTCACACTCTCCACTTTGCCTGAATGGCTGTTTTTCTTTCCAAACTCCGAGTCGGGTTGCTCTCCACCCATTTTTTTCTCCCTCTCTCTCTCTTTCTCCAGCCTGTCTGAAAGCCTCTCCTCCAGGTGGAGACGTCGGTGTGTCCAGAGAGGCCCAGCTCGCCATAAAGCATGCTGCCTCACACTCCCTCTGCTCCCCACGGCCGCAAAATTTACTGGTGACCTTTGCATTCCATTTGGAACGATCCAAACCACCACCCCCCCCCCCAACCCCCACTTTGGAAAATTCCACTGCCACTGAGGTAGGCAGGAAAGCAACCATCTATGCAAAGGAGCTGGAGGGGAAAAAATAGGGGGGACTGAAAGATTGCTTGTCTTTTATTGCTCTGAGCTGTGCAGAGGTGAGATGAGCAACAGGCCTCCAAAACACCCGTCAGGCTGATAGAGTTGTCCGGTATTTGAACATCTCAGACTCCGATTTTATCAGAAAACTGTGCCGTCATAGTTCTTTTTTATATTTTACGGATGTTTTTTTGCTTGGATTTAAAATGTAATCAAAGCATTTTGATTACATTAGTCTAAATCTAATACCTTGACCTGATTCAACAAATTCACAAATAAATAAAATAATGAATTAAAAAAAGAATCCAAGGAAATAAATGTAAAAAATTAAATAGCAAAAAAAAAAAAAAAAAACCCACATTGAATAAATGTTTATTGGACAAAGAATAAATTAAATAAAATATAAGAAATAAAAGAAATAT
Organism: Silurus meridionalis; assembly: GCF_014805685.1. NCBI lineage: Eukaryota > Metazoa > Chordata > Actinopteri > Siluriformes > Siluridae > Silurus > Silurus meridionalis. The sequence continues at coordinate 13,566,671 of NC_060899.1, forward strand.
ATAAATGGTAGTTTAGCCCGAAGTAAACGATGAAAGCAGCTCGGCCTGTCGTCACAGCAATCAGTCTTATTTATAATTTCTTTATTTTGATTTGACAGTTTTGACTGAATGTCCGCAGCAACATTCTACACTTACAAACACAGCTGTGAGAAAGAGAGTTCACATGTAAGCAGTGTGTGGGCTAATTTATAAAACGCTCTCCAAGAATATCAAGAATAGCCACCATAAGGAATATATTAAAGACAAAATGTCAAATGTTGTACTACTAAGTCATGGTGTATAGATACTGCCTGTGTATACATGTGCGTGTGAGCAGAACGTGTGTAAAACAACTCCAAGAAATGTGTCCATGGAGGAAAACGAAAAGAAAAAAAAAGAAAAAAAGAAAAACTTCTCAAACATCTTTTTGGTCCTTGCATGTACATAATCAAAGTGGTGTTTCTTTTTTTTTTTTGTCTTTTTGTTGCTCAGTGTTCTTTCTTTTATAGGAAAATTTAAAGTTTTCTACACCGACAGAAGTAATCAATAAAACAAAACAAATAACATCCAACACTTGTTTGATATGGGCTGCATTGAAACTTGTATACAAGACCGTAGCCGAATAGCACCATCTGCTGGAAAAGTTAGGCCTGTGTTCATAAACCAAACAAACAAAAAGAAATATTTCACCTGTATCCATGCAAACACAGTTTGTAATAGTCTGTCTTTAAACTATCAAATCAAAAACACCTCGGTTTGTAGTTTTGAAAAGGAAAAAACTATCAAATTCGTGTGGAAAACTAGGTTTACTACAATTTGATACAAGACATTTAAAAAAATTTCTAGGTAAAAGACATCAAAATTGTATTCTGAAAAAACACATGATGGATAAAATGCAAGGGGACTTTGAAAACATGAGACCAAAAGAGGAAAGAAACATTCTTTTCTATCTGGGATTTAAAGTATACACACAAAAATGGTCATTACAGTATCTCGAAGCGTAGCAGTCCATCGCACATCTGATGAAGCCTCTTCGCTTTTTCACCTACTCCGGAGAGGAAAAACTAAAATCTTAAAACCTTTCGATTCTTCTCACCGGACTAAATTCATGCCATGAAATACTGGTTGGCTTTCATTAAGAATCAGTAGCTCTGTCGGGTCAATGAAAGTCAAAGGAAGTTTATTGGGTTGAATTTATTTGTCCAGTGGCTCTACAAAACACAGAATTTCACACCTGAGCTCATAACCCAGCGAGGGACAGGATTCAGCTTCGACTGACTTCCTGTTTTAAACTTTGAAGGAGAATTGAATTGGTGGGGATGGAAGTGGCAAACAGTAACATGGTCACAGCCTATGTTAGGGGGCCTTTATTGACTTTATCCACAAAAGTGTTCGCTCTGAATGCTGGGAACACCTTAGAGGCTATAAGGTGTGACTTCTAAACTGGTTGGAATTAAAGTCCGTAACCCCAACGACCTGTTATGATTAAAACTGGTGGCTCCGAGATAAAACAAATGCTCAGCAGATGGCCACAAGGTGGAGCACTTCAGTTTGTACATCACAGGTGCATAGCCTCACAAGAGCAAAGAAAAAAGAAAAAGTAAGGAAAAAAGTAGGTGTGTGAGTGTTGGGGGTGTTTGTTAACAGTAATAACAATGGCAATAACAGAAATGATGATTGTCCCCATACGTCGGTCTGAGCGCAAGCAGTTGCGACAAGCACATCGTTTAAAAAACCTGGGCATGTGCAGTTTGTGTCAAGTTCTAGCTAAAAATTAATTGGGAATAAATGTTCTGGGTTTTTTTTTTTTTAAATGGATGCAATACTTCACACGGTTCCACATTTGCAAAATTTACCAGTCAAGGTAGTCCTATGCATTCTCAGGATATTCACTGAGTGAGGGGGGGAAAAAATATATATTGATATGAGGAATACACCAGAATCAAAGATGGATTCATTAGAAAGAATTAAAAAGATTTAAAAATAAAAACAAAAAATTACGGGGTGACTAATCCAGCACTGCAGATAAGGAACAACATTTTTTTGATAAAACACTTTCAAAAATATCAGCCGTCTCAATACATTTCACCAACTGCTGTATGAAACCTAAACTATCGAGTCAACACACACAGAGGAGGAAAAAAAAACATCATTCGCATACAAACACAAACTATGAAAAAAAAGATTGAGAGAAAAAGTGTGGTTCTGCAAGAATAACAGGGTGTTTTTGTAAAAAAAAAAAAAAAAAAAAACTCCGTGTGACTCCATCAGTCTAACATCTTCCATTCCCCAAGCTCTTGGCATAGTTCTCAATAACTCGCTCATCCCTCAATACTCGAGACAGTGTTTGACAGAGTTGCCGTTTAGATGGGAGATGAAAGGTGACTAAAAGAAGGAGGGATGTGACCTCTGATGCCCGGAGGCCAGTGGCGGTAGTAAAATGGTCCGGAACCAAGGACGGATTGTGAGTGCACTCGCGTCTGTCTCTAGGAGGGGGGGGCGGGACTGCACGCTTACACAGCCACAGCACCCTTTTCCTTCTTCTCGCCGTCCTCGTGCCAAGTGAGACGCTCCTCGTAGAACGCGATGACGATCTGAGGACACTTGTGATTGGCCTCCTTTGCCAGCACGAGGTCCGCCTCGTCCGAGTCTTTCCTGTGGAGACAGCGAGAGATGAAATGGACTATAAATAAGTGTTACGGCTGCTTTTTTTTTTTTTTTTTTTTTTTTTATTTATATATAAAGAAAATGCTGATGTTGTGTGTCTGGAGTTTTAATTGACACACCGTGGTTCTGCATACGGGGGATGGGGGGGAGCTATGGTGCAAGCCAAAAAATGAATAATGCAGGTTTAGATCTCGTTTTTATTTTTCAGGAAATTCATTACACTGCCTGCAGTTTATAACCGTGATATGATTTACCCAGGAGTCTGAAAGACATTCAGCAGGTCATTCAATTTTCTGGATGCAGTTTTGCATGTCTCATTAGAAGTCAGTCGAGGAGCTTTTTATTTTATTTTTTTATATTTATTTATTATTATAATTTTTTTTTACCAAAAGTGAAGAAGAGTTTATCTTGAAGAAGTTTACTCAACTGGAGATGTGTCTTGTCCCAGCTTGTATAGAGACAGAAAGGAAATGTCTCATGTCATGACAGTAGGGCAGTGTGGCATTACAACAGAAGGCATTCGGCAAATACAAGCTTGCTGCCTTGTGAGGAAACATGAAATATAAAAAAGTTGTTTTTGTTTTTGGAGATCTGAGGAATTTAATTGAAGGAATTTTCAGAAGGGAGGCGTGTAGCTTAGTGGTTAAAGCATTGGACTTTGGATCCGAAGGTTGTGAGTTCAAATCCCAGTCACACCAAGCAGCCACCCTTAACCCCCCTCTTTTTTAAATTGACCAGTACGTCAATAACAGTTCTGATACCTCCTAGAAAATATGTCCTGTAGTCTCTCTAAACTGACGAAAAGTTGCCAAACACAATCTTTACCCACAGATTATTAATATGACTTGGCGAATAAATAAAGAGTTAATCAATATTAACCAATTTAAAAGTAACCTGGGATTATTTGCACTAATATTTTTTAAAGATAATAAAACAGTTGGATTTTTACAGTGTACACTTGGTCAATTTAAAAAGAAAAAGAAAAAGACACTCTGGTGATAAAACCATTCCCCCTTCAATCTAAGCTGAATAAACCACCATGTGCATTTCAGAAAAGTTTCACACTCCGCCTTGAAGTAATTCTCACCTATAAATAACGAGTGTGAAGACACGAAGCCTGAATGATGAACGGTTTAAAGAAACTGCACCAAAGGCAGCACAATAAGAAGTAAATTGGTGACCTATTTGGCTCAACAAAAGGTGATAATGTGCTGCCCGAGAGCTGCTAAGGAAACAGCGGCTCTGAAATTGTCATGCGATGGTTCTGTAGGTGTGCTGCATATTCTTCGTGAAACTGTCTGCCACTCACCACTTCATTAAGAACATAAGATCCCCACATGAGTCAGTGGCACCGATGATCTTCTCTGGCTCCAGGCCTCTCTCGAAACCTCTGGCAACCAGGATCTCATCCTAAACAGAGTGGAGAACATTAATTAGAGGATTTGGTTTTTTTATAGAAACAGGACTGATGCATTTCCTTTCAGAGCTCTACGTTTTTCCTTCCATGACTGCTGCCCTTGATGTACCAATCAGAAAGATCTCCACAAGCTGCACTATAAAATTAGCCAAGATCACACTTCTTTCCCAAACAGCAATATGACGGCTTAAGAAAAAATAATAACTAATCGTCCTCTCACATCTTTTTTCCGCTTCTGTTTGCTGCCACCCTCCTCTTCCTCGTCAGAGTTTCTTCTCTTGCTGCCAGTCTCTTTGGCGCGAGCGGGAGTTGAGCTGGATGTTTTGGTCGCGCTGCTCGGAGTGCTTGTACCGCTGCCGCCCTTTTTGTATGTCTTCATGAACTCGGAAATGAGGTCTGGACAGTCGAGATTTTTCTCTGGTTCCCAGGTGTTGTGTTTACTAGAAATATCAGAGAGCACAAATAAGTTTATATGTTGGGAAATAAAAATAAACCATGTAAACATTCTGACAGGGAACATACATGAAGACTTACTCTGTAAAACCTTTCCATTTAAGAAAGTACTCGACTCTGCCCTTTACAACCCTCCTGTCCAGGACCTTCTCCACCACGTATTCTTCTTCGTCTGAGGACGCAGACTCGTCGTCTTCACGGTTTTGGTTCTTCTTTCCCATGACTGCTTCAAATGCCTTTTGAGAGATTGAGCAAGGAAGGGAAAGGATCCCCCTGAAATATAAGAAAGCAATGTATTAAAAAAAGGAAAAGCTTCGATGCATGGGCTTTGACAATGAAAATCTGTATACACCAAATCTGATTTCTGTAAAAGTCATGTGTCAGTCCTATATATCCTGTAGTAATATTTTATTTTCTAATACAGTACAAGAAACCAGTGCAAAAAAAAACCCCAGCACAATTCTAAAACATCATGATATAAAGCAATCGGCTTCATTTCACCATCCTGTTTTCATAACAATGGCCCGGGACAAGGCTGTTCAGCTCGTCACTGAAAAACCATTAACGTGCAGCTCGACAGGATTCAGAAACCAGTCTCGCTTAAGTACCTTGTGAAGCGATCAAATGATCAAACACACTCATCATACAACCAACCTGATTAATGTCTCTTAATGGAAAGTCAGATTTCAAAGCAGATCGATATTTTTTTTTTATAACTTACGACTATATAATTATGTCAAGATTAAAGTGTGCCACAATACTCTTTTCTAAAATATAACAATGGGGTTTAAATAAATGTAAAAAAAAGAATAAATATACATACACAGTCAGCTGCCGACCTACAAACACTGCGAATTTTTAGAGATATGAACACGGTCACGGCCGCCACAAAAAAAAAAAAAAAAAAGCAAAGAAAATCAAAAAATATTCAGGAAAACTTTTGAAATCCGCGTACGCAATTTAGATTTGACAACGCTGCAAAAAGAGGGAGAAGAAGAAGAACTCCTTGGCAAGCATGCATTGTGACACCAAGACACTTAAGTCTCACTCATCAATATATATACATATACACACACACACACACACACACACACACACACACACACACACACACTGTGTAATTTAAATGCTTTTAATAATTGAGTCTCGCTTTTGTCATGTTGCTTACCCATTATTTTCTCTACATTTTCTTAGCACTATTTAACCTAATCTGCCATTCCTTTGCCCATGTGCAAAGAAAAATCCAACTTGCAATTGAGGGCCAGTCACAAGCAGCTTTCTATTCGCTTCATTTCAAATCAAATCAAATTTTATTTGTCACGTACACATACATACAGGGTACGACACGCAGTGAAACGCTTTTTACGACGGTCCGGCATGAGGGAATAGGATGGAGAAGGAAAAAAACAAACAAACAAACAAAAAAAAAGGCAGATAAATAAAGTATAAAACTATATAAAATATATAAAAGACATGTGCCCTATGTATATAACAAACTAAAGCACCCATCCTTGTGAACTCGGGAATGCTGTAGAATGACGTTTGGGTTGCGTTTCGGTCCGATTTAAAAAGGGTGACCATTTCACTAAACACGCCCGTGTCTGGGAACGTGCGCTGCCATCAGCAAGCTCATGCTTTTGAGCTTAATAAGCGACAAACATGTTCATTTCAAATCAGACAAAGCCATGGTATACTAAACTAACAAATCCTATAGTCACTGTCATCCTCCAGCTGAAGTTTCTTCCGTAAGCAGATAAAGATGATGGGAGGAAAAGCGAGACACCCCAGCGGGATAAGGATAGTCCGAGTTAGGTTCTGAGCTTTTCTCTTCAATCGAGATGATCATGAGGCATCATATCTTTCAGCTTACCTGTGGTCCTGTTTCAAAGCAAGCCAAATGGGTCCGGTGTTGTTACTGCCGTTTTAACCTGGGACACACGTCACCCCTGAAAAAGAAGAGATGCAAGAGAATTCGGACGTGTTATTGGAGCCGAACATCTCTAAGCTGAACATCTCACTTTGCAAACAATGTTTGGTCTAATAGTTATTCTGTGAGTGAGTGTGTGTGTGTGTGTGTGTGTGTGTGTGTGTGTGTGTGTGTGTATGCATGCACATTTACAATTGCTTGTTTTCACTAATTTAACCCATTATTATTATTTTGCAAACAAAAGTATAGTGAACATTTTTCTTCCTAAACAGGATCATGCCAGTGAGCTGATGCTTTACCCTAATAAAACACCAGGATTTCCAACTGTACCACAAAGCATCATGACAACAATGTATCACACTTGGATGAATTATGATGTATAATTATTAAAAGGATTTTTACAAAACTTTTTTATTAAGAAACACTCTGTGGGAATTTCTCACAAGGAGCTCCCAAGAAATGTATTTCCAGATCTCTACGCCTATTTGAAGACAGTACAAGATGTCAAAGGGGCAAACATCTAATAATAATTTATTACATATTCATATTTAGCACATAACTCGAAAATTCACTCAAAGAAAACAAGACTTTCCAGCATGATAAAGTCAAGTGGGCCTCAGGGAGTCAATTGAGTGACCACTTAGCATTCAGACTCCATTTATCGCAATATATAACTCATTATGTATTTCACCAAAAACATATTTTGGATAACTTTTTACTGTGTATTCAACTCTAATAAAAGTTGCTCGTTTAGAAAGCGCACAAATGTAAAAAAAAGAGAAATTGGTTAGTCCCTTAACAAGTGCGGCTAGTTCTTTAGGCTAAGCATGGCCATGCTAGCGCCATCACAGAAACCGCCATCATTTCATTGGCGTTTCAAGCAAGTGAGGATTGTAAACTTAAAAAAAAAAAAAGAAGTGTGTACTTTTTATTTCATAAAGTGTCTGACTGGACATTATTAATCCCACTGCGGTAATGTTATGAAAAAAAGGCGACAATAGAAGAAGAAGCATAGAGGACATGAGATATGCTAGATATGCCGTTAGCTAGTTCTGCACTGCCTGTGAACTAGCATGCAATAGAAGGAAAAAAAACAAACAGGAATTGATTTCATAATTGTTTTGATCAACACATGTATAGAATATTATAATTAAAGCTGTTGGAATGCATTAATCGCGGTGTGTTAATGGGGCACTGATTGGGCTCTGGAGTTATCAAGTGTCTACAGTGCATGCATGGGTTTATTATGCAGGCTCCAAGAATCTCGCAGCTTGAATGCAATAATCAGATTTGATGATAAAAACACGCAGGTGTCTGTTATATATCACATTAAGTTTTAAGAGGATAACGCGGCTTCCAAACGCACGAATAAAAACGCCGCCGCGCGCAATAAGACGCGCCGAGTCCGACATGTGATGCATGGCATGCAAAATGCGTAATTGTTCGATTTGGTTAGAAAATGAACTCACACAGAGGTCCTTCTTCGGTGCGCTCAAAGGCAACAGCACTCCACACGCGTCCCTACACACTCATACACACATATACACACATACACACAGTACAGGCCACAGCGCGCCAAAAACACACAATGGTAGACAAGGCATGTGGGCTGAATTCCAAATCACACATTGTGTACTACACTAGTGCACTACTTAGGACGCAAAATAACGGCTTCTTACTATGTATGTAGTGGCCTATATTTACTATAAGGAGCAGATTGGGATGTTTCCCTCTGTCCCTGTACCAAATCTTTTACATTATTTAGATCCGTTCAGACATTTAAAAGACATTATAATGATTTTAAAAACACAATATAATGAGAGATTAAATGATAAAAGATACTGGTTAGCAGGAATCCTCCTGTGCTCCATATTGAGATTGTGTTATTTTATTATAGCAACCCTTTTTTACCGCATAAAACGTGCTCATTATTATTAGTTATTATAAGTATTATTATCGACACAATTTTCGCAATGCTTTAATAATGCACAAGCGCACCCTGATGTTTTCTTTATTTCACTTCATCTTTATTCAATATTAAGCCTTGACGGATGCACGTTGGAAGGAGTAAAGTTTGGTTGCACACGCTGTCTGTTTCCAAACCCTCTACCCCTTTGTTTGAATGACTTGTATATTGACAAATCATGTGCCGAAGATATTTGACGTCACATTTGAGCGCGAAGCATGGCCTAATCGCTGGCTGCAGAAGGCGGGGCTTATACTCTTCATTTAACGTTCAGTGGCGGTTCCATTTTCACTGGTTAGTGTGTTGTGCAGAGCGCCATGTCGAAAGAGGTAAGTTTAAGGCGCAAATCCTAAACGAAATGTAGCATTTTTTAATAAATTAACAGTTTTCTATAAGTCTTATTTAATTTTCGACGCGTTCACAATTTAATTCTGTTATGTGGGATGCTCTTTACGTATTTCGCTAGACGCCAGCGGGGCCGCCATCTTGTTTTTTTTCGCTAGGCCGCATGGGGGCTAGCAGACTAGCCGAGCGAACATATCATTTTTAAGCGATTTGGATTCGTCTTTTACTGCTGTAGAACTAAAAATGTTTAGAGTTTTTAATGTTTGCTTTGTGTAATAATTTGTGGTTAACTAGCTTAATATGGGCGCTGGGGTTCAACATGGCGGATGTGTTGTTTGACCGAGCAGGTCATATATACTGTTAACCCTCGACTGGGCCTTTTAAATGTCGATTGAGACGCAAATGTTTGTTGTTTTTTGTATAAATAATTTAACGTGCTACGGTTTTCTCAATTCAGGGTCAGCCCAGAGAACCAGAGCAGCTTCGGAAGCTGTTCATTGGAGGCCTGAGCTTCGAGACAACAGACGAGAGCCTGCGCTCTTACTTTGAGCAATGGGGCGCGTTAACCGACTGTGTGGTGAGTGATTTATTGTAACCTGAATGACATGTTCATGTCCAACGCGTTTCTATTTATTGCTTTTGATCATAGTTTGTTTTAATATCATTATGATCGTCTGTCTTCGTTTTCTTTAAGGTTATGAGAGACCCGAGCTCCAAGCGCTCCAGAGGGTTTGGTTTTGTGACGTACTCCAGCGTGGAGGAAGTGGATGAAGCCATGGGGGCGCGTCCCCACAAAGTAGACGGACGCCTCGTAGAACCCAAACGGGCCGTGTCCAGAGAGGTGAGTGCTCATGTTAAAACTCTCCTTATGTAACCAAAGTCATTAGAAAACCGTGGTCTGATTTGTAAGTGTGTCTGCTTTTGTGTTTTCAGGATTCAAGCAAGCCTTTCGCACACACCACTGTGAAAAAGATCTTTGTGGGCGGCATTAAGGAAGATACGGAGGAGAGCCATTTACGGGACTACTTTGAGGAATTCGGAAAGATCGAAGCAGTTGAAATAATGATCGATCACAAGACTGGGAACAAAAGAGGCTTCGCTTTTGTTACGTTCGACGACCACGATGCTGTGGATCGCATCGTTAGTAAGTGGTTTATTTGTTTTCCTCATTGTTGGAAAGACATTTTGGGCTGCTGTGATATTGTGGCTTAATTGGTTTTGCTTTTTTTGAATCATAGTTCAAAAATACCATACAATAAATGGTCACAATTCAGAAGTGAGAAAGGCAGTGTCCAAACAAGAGATGCAGAATTCATCAATGAATATGAGGGGTAAGAAATTTTTCATTTGACAATTATGTACTCATAAGAAATTTGTTCTTTATTTACGTGAAACAAATTGTTTTCTCTTTGTCTAGGACGTGGAGGTGGAAACTATGGTCGATATGGAAACAATGACTTTGGAGGAGGCAGAGATGGCTTCAGAGACGGTTTCAGAGATGGTTTCAGAGGTAGCTGTTAGAACCTTTTTATGTTCTGGCTAACTTATGGTATATGGGTTATTTTATAGCTGGCTAAATTAACACACTGCAGTCATTACTGGGGGGGATTAGCAGTATCCACAAACTTGAGCAATAAGGTATGCAAAAAAACTTAAAGCAGCGAACTTGAGTTTAAAAATGAGCAAGAACTGAGTATTTCTAAAAGTCCTGTGGTATTTACTTTCTGCCAGTTGAATACAGAGAAACTGGTGTATGAGTGCTATATTCTAATGGTGTTTTCCTTGTTTAAACAGGTGGTAGAGGATATGGAGATGGCTACAACAATGGCTTTGGAGGAGATGGTACATAACGATTTATTTTTTGATAGATTACAGTTGTCCATCCCCTAATAAACGATCAAGAAGAATGGTCTGACTGACTTTCTTGATTATACAGGTGGCTATGGTGGTGGCGGCTCTGGCTATGGAGGCAACCGTGGGGGTGGTGGATACGGTGGCGGCGGCGGACAAGGTTATGGAAACGGCGGTGGAGGATATGGTGGGGGCGGTTACGGTGGCGGCGGCGGCAATGGTTATGACAACTATAACAGCGGTAATGAAATCTTTGAGTTAGCATGTTTTTTGCTTGTGGTAATGGTGTTGTCGGTGTGATTTTAAAATTATTTTTTTGTACACAGGTAACTTTGGTGGTGGTGGTGGTAGCAGCGGTGGTGGTGGCGGCAACTACAATGATTTTGGAAGCTACAACAGCCAGCAGTCAAGCTTTGGCCCAGTCAAAGGAAATTTTGGCGGTGGCGGTGGCAGAAATGGTGGCCCATATGGTGGTGAGTATTGTACCAAACCGTGTCTATGAATTCTTAGCAATTTCATCAATAACCTAAACACTATCTCTGCCTCAGGTGGATATGGTGGTAGCTCAGGAGGAGGTGGAGGTTATGGCGGCGGATCCGGTGGAGGCTATGGCGGAAACTCTGGAGGCAGACGATATTAAGTTCTTTTTAAGGTTTGTATCAATAGTTCTCCCCTTCCCTCCCCCCTCTCCCCCTCTTTAATTCTATGGTCTAAACTAGTTGGTTTTAAAGCACAATAAACCCTGTGTTTTTATTAAATCTAAGGGGCAGTGTTTAGCTTAACGTTGTTGTTCATATTCAACAGGACTCAGTACTTAGGAGAGGAGACAGGAGAGCGAGAGAGCTGACAGGGCAGCGGCAGGTTTACCCCATAGATCTGCTCAGCCATTCAGAAGAGATGTACAATAGTGCTGTCACAAGCGGGACTGTTTTTGTCAATGGCTGTCATGTTGAGTTTTTTTTTTTATATATATATTTTTATTTTCTTTATTGGATGCATTCCACTAGGTTTTGTAGAAGTACTTTATTCCGCTATTCTAATTATGTATAACTCTAAGAAATCAAGTTGAAATAAAGCGACTTCCAGTTTTTAAAAAAAAAAAACAAAGTAAAGGTGTTCTCTTTCAGTCACTGGGATTGTTGGGTTGGGGGATCAGTGGGTATAATGGCTGTGTCTTTGTTCAGCCCAGACAATTTCTCTGAAAAACATCTATAGAACAAATGTCCTCCTGCTGGTTAGAATGGCTAAGACAAAGTGGGTTAGTTTGTATCACTGCCAAGACTAGCCAAGGAAGCAAGCTGAGAGAGGAGTAGGAAGACCTTCACCATGAGAAGAATCAGGGAGCGTTTGAGTACAGGTCGTCTCTGAAAGACTAGGAGACAGAATGGCTTTATTGCCACCAGTAGGTAAGAACAGACTTCTCCATTCCCACTGGACACAACTCATTTTATTCATTGTAGATGCAGTACAGTATTCTAAACCTTCCTGTTCGAACTGGTACAAACCTTTTTCTTTTTATAAACTTGTTTTAATAAATAACCGAGAAGAGCATGTGCAAGGCCTCTGTTGACTGGCTGAATTGAGTCTTTTCTATTTTTTTCTCCCTTAGGAATTTGTATGAGACACATGATCCAGAATGGAGATATTTGCCTGTTTATCTGCAGGCAGTTTAAAGGTAATAATGGTTTACTTATTGCACCACTTTTTTTTCTGAGTTATAAATGATGCCCTGTTTTATTTGTTGCAGGACTCAAAGACGTTTGGATTTGATGGAATTTTTTACAAGATGTTTTTACTGCTTAATAAAGCTTTTATTGTTTTGTACCAATGTCTTGTTACTCTTCTTTTTCTCAAGTATGTTTTGTGGGTTGCTTAGTAGTTACCTGAGACTAGTGGATGGACCTCAGGCTGTGTTTGCGTTGAATACATTTAACCATAAATTAAATATTTGCAAATTAGCTATGATTGCGCTTCTGTTTTTCATTAATTGGAGTTGAAGATCTGAAATTTTGGTATGAACTCTTCACCTCGGTAGCTTATTTTTATTTTTTTAAATAAAAGCTTAAGCAACAATTTTGGTTTATAGTATAAACTGGCTTTCTATCAGCATAATTTTGGTAATTTATGCTTTTGCAACTTGCTCCACTAGTTGAGAGCAAGTGGTGAATTTTGAAGGGTTGCTTGGTAATTGGTGGTAATTGTGTGCCCCTGAATAGATGCCAAGTTAATTAGCAATATTACTCTTTAGCTGCTTGGCTAAACAACTTTTTTATTTAAGAAAATAAAAAATACATTTACAGAGTTCAGTGAACCTGTGCAGCCACCATGTGAACGTTGCAGAAGCCTCCAGTGGAGCTGTATTTTAATTTCTATTAAGAAATTTGGTTGTCTTTTTAATATTGTAGAAATCCAATTTTTCAGCTTTTAGTGGTGGTCTGTCAGGGCCAAAGGGGCCTTTCCTAGAGGGCTGAACTCTCAATCACTGACTTACATTTTAATATTTTTCCTTTGTTTAGAAATGTATTAAATTATTCCCAATAATCTCTTCTCGATCGTGGTGTTTCGCTTGGGTGTCTGTTTCTATCCAATCAGATTTCACTCATCAGGTGTTGCCTGAGTTGAAGGTATCTGCTATGAGGCCTTCAGAAATCATCGCCGCAGGTGCCTGTAGTATAAAATACATGACAAAGCTATTCTTTTAACCAATCAAATTTTGATTTGGTGGCTCCTAGGCCATCTAGAAAATGTATATCTTATGCATTTTCATGTCCTTTCATTGAATGGTTAGAGAACGCAAGCTCTGGTATGTTCATGACACTCGCATAGCTTTTTTATTTATTCCACAATTTGTCAGATATATTTACAAGAACATTTGCAAGATGCACTTTTCAAGAAAAGCTGGAATTTGTGATGGAAGGTCTGCTGAAACTGTTCAAACAAGAGGTTAAGCTTTTTCAAAAAACTATATTTGCACAAAAACCCAATTTGTGTTAAAATCCCAAAGAAGCTGTAATGCAAAAAAATCTCAATTAGGTTCATATGCAGATGTTGCAGCTGTGGCTGCAGTGAAATGTTGAACCCAATGTTCATTGGGTTTCTTGTAGTGGCGCATTTATTTTCACTGCATGAGATACCTGTCTGATGCAGTGCTCGGTTATACTGCATTTTTAAATAAGTTTGATGGTTTCTATGGCTGTGGCTGTATCGTTAAGATGGTCATTAGAAATGCACTAATTCAAGTAGGACACCACTAAAGGCCTACTATAAAATGTACAGCCTGTCATTCTCTATTAACCTTATTTATACTCATGCACTATAACGCAACATATTTGAAGAAAAATTTGCTATTATTTTTAAATATTATCATAAAAATGTATATAACTTGTTTTGTAAATAAGTCCTGTTACTGCAGGACCATGAATAAAAATTGGGTGAGATGGGATTGCGTAATACACGACGCACTAGTAAATAACTTGATTGACAGGAGTATAAACCAATCTGATGTGAGAAAAGAAATCAAGAGCCAATCGGAGCACAGAGAAGGCGGAGCCCTGAGTGCCTGATTTAAAGCACAGTCGCACGCCATTTTTAACGGTTTCGGCCGCTGGTGTGTTCCGCCGAGCTAATAGAATAATACCCGCAGTATGCCGAAAGAGGTAAATATTAAAAATTAAACAAACTGTTATTAATTTTTTGCTGAATATACTCTCATATCAGCCGTGGTTTATAGATTAAATTTTGCTTTGTGTAGTGCTGCTGATTATGCGCGTACCCTAGTGTTCAGTATACGGCCATCTTGTGTTTTGTTTTTTTTAGGCCGCAGAAACACAAACGGTATTATTTAAGTAGTTGAGGTATTTTATTTATATATTATATATATATATATATATATATATTATATATGATCTTGAAACTGTAGATATAAACTGTAGATTATGTGGAAAGTGCGAATATTCTGGCGTATAGGTTGCAATGTAATGGTTGAATGTTCTTTTGTTAGCTCACGCTGGGGTCTAAAGCCATCATGGCCGCCATGTTGTTTCGCCTCCCCGTGTCCCCGTGCGTCTTTATGGCTTCCTGTTTGTGATTTTAATTGATTTAGTTATAGTTATAAATAGTCAATTTTTAAATGTTTTAACAGGAACAGCCCCGAGAACCGGAGCAGCTTCGAAAGCTGTTCATTGGAGGCCTGAGCTTCGAGACAACAGACGAGAGCCTGCGCTCGTACTTCGAGCAATGGGGCGCGTTAACCGACTGTGTGGTGAGTGATTTACACTCATTACATTTATTTATTATAGTTTGCAGTTATGATCATGAATTATTTTATTATGCTATTGATTTTGTCAACATTCTCATTGTCTTTGTTTTCTTTAAGGTTATGAGAGACCCGAGCTCCAAGCGCTCCAGAGGTTTCGGTTTTGTCACGTACTCCAGCGTGGATGAAGTCGATGCCGCCATGAAGGCGCGTCCCCACAAAGTCGACGGCCGCCTCGTAGAACCCAAACGCGCCGTGTCCAGAGAGGCGAGTGCACACGTTAAAACGGTCCTTGAATAACCGAAGGCATTAAAAAACAGTGGCGTGATCTGCAACAATGTCGTCTTGTGTGTTTCAGGATTCCAACAAGCCTTTCGCGCACACCACGGTGAAAAAGATCTTTGTGGGCGGCATTAAGGAAGATACGGAGGAGAGCCATCTACGGGACTACTTTGAGGAATTCGGAAAGATCGAAGCAGTTGAAATAATGATTGATCACAAGACGGGGAACAAAAGGGGCTTCGCGTTTGTTACGTTCGACGACCACGATGCCGTGGATCGCATCGTTAGTAAGTGTCTCCGGTATGTGCTGGTTTGATTGGAGCAGCTGAGACTTTGATTAAACGTGCTGTTTTCTTTACCTCTCTAGTTCAAAAGTACCACACAATAAACGGCCATAATTCAGAAGTGAGAAAGGCCCTCTCTAAACAAGAGATGCAGAATTCAGCGAGCATGCGAGGTAAGATTTGTGCTTTTCTTTATATCTTGTAGGTGCAAAAACAGTGTGTTGTGTTAAAAAGGGAATTAAATTCATGGCTTTGCATAGGGCGTGGAGGTGGAAACTACGGCGGTCGATATGGCGGCAACGACTTTGGAGGAGACCGAGATGGATTTAGAGATGGGTTCAGGGATGGATATAGGGGTATGTTACTGATCCAAATCTGTGCATCTTTTGGATTAGTGTAATGTTTAATGGTAAAATATAATGGTGGGATGTAACTTTTGATTAGTTCTTGCTAATCAAATGCACTGCATTGCACTGCAGATGCACTGCAAATGCACAATGCACTGATTGTTGCATTGAAAATTGGGCTGCATTGTTTTGCCGAAGCCGATACAATCCTTATGGTTAGCCAGATCATTGGCAGGCCAACCAATGCACGTGTGCAAGTACTTTTATTGATGACCGACTGTAACCAGCTTTATGACCTTTTTAATGTTTTCTTTGTGACCAGGAGGGAGAGGTGGCAATGGAGGATATGGAGGTGATGGCTACAACGGTGGATTTGGAGATGGTATGTGACTATCCAATTTGTTTGACAACAAACAACCCTGACTACTGCCCAGCAAAGTTGTGCAGTTTATTGAGGTCTTAGTTCATTAAGAAACTGGTATGTGTATTTGGGCACCTTTAAATCCTTTGTCAGTTTTTATCTCAAATTCGATCGTTTACTCCGTTACATTGACTTATGAGACTGTCCATACTCAAGCTTTATAGAAATTGATATTCTTGTGAAAATGCTAAATCAAATTTTTTGACTGCTCCTCATTTAAATTTGTAATTTGCATAATTTGGCTTTTACGTGTTTTGGAGTGAAAATATTCAGTGCTTATTTATATTTATTATCATTATTAGACCATTTTTTTAGAAAGTTAACCAAACTTTCGTACAGGTGGCTATGGTGGTGGTGGTCCTGGCTATGGAGGCAATCGCGGTAGCGGTGGATATGGAGGTGGCGGACCAGGCTATGGTAACAACGGCGGTGGAGGATACGGTGGCGGTGGAGGATACGGTGGCGGTGGAGGATATGGTGGCGGTGGCAGCTATGATAATTATAACAACGGCAATGGAAACTTTGGAGGTGGTGAGTTTTTAATGCTTTCAGAGTTTAGGGCTCTTTTTGAAATCTGATTTAAAAGGTTTGTTTCGTTCGTGTTTCCCTGACTGATTTTTGTTCTATACAAAGGTAATTTCGGCGGCGGGGGTGGCGGCGGCAACTACAATGATTTTGGAAACTACAACAGCCAGCAGTCGAGCTTTGGCCCTGTGAAAGGAAACTTTGGGGGAGGTGGCAGGAGTAGTGGCCCATATAGTGGTGGGTATTGTGCTACATTACGTTTGCAAATTTCCAGTGTGCATTTTCAATCATAACCTCTAGACTTTTTTATTTTTAGGGGGATATGGGGGCAGCTCAGGCGGAGGTGGGGGCTATGGCGGAGGATCTGGTGGTAGACGATATTAAGTCCTTTTTAAAGGTTTGCATATTTTTTTTTGTTTGTTTGTTTTCCTAATAGTAAGTGTATATTGAGATCTCCTTTAGGCAAAGTGTCTTCTTCTGGATGACAAATATTTGTAAAAAAAAAAATCTCTGGAAGCCTAAGAGGCAGTGTGTAGCTTAACGTTGTTGTTCATATTCAACAGGACTCAGTACTTAGGAGAGGAGACAGGAGAGCGAGAGGAATGACAGGGCAGCAGCAGGTTTACCCCATAGATCTGCTCAGCCATTCAGAAGAGCTGTACAATAGTGTGGTCATGAGAGACTTTCTGTTTTTGTGTATGGTTGTGAATGTCAGGCTTTTTATATTTTTGTTTATGGGATGCATTCCATATAAAGCTTTGTGTAGAATAATTTAAACCAGGGTCCTAATTATATGTAACTCCAACACAATCAAGAAATAAAGCAAAATCCAGTTTTTCTTAAGTCTGCTGTTGTAGTCACTGGGGGATTATTGGGGGCTTGTGTTGTATAGTCAGGCATGACCTAGTGGAGCCTTTTGGGCTGCACATCTCAACCGGTGTTTGTGCCATAATGCCAGTATTCTTGACACGCCATCTGGGCAGGGGAACTTTTCAGACCATTTCAAAAAGAGAACTGGTAAAATGAAAGCTCAAGATGCCAAGCCATCTGTAGAACAAATGTTTGCCACCTGCTGGTTAGATGGGCAAAGATGAAGCAGATTAGCTTGTATGACTACAATAACTAGCCATGGAATCAAGCTGAGAGAGGAGTAGGAAGACCTTCGCCATCAGAAGAATCAGGGAGCGTTTGAGTACAGGTCGTCTCTGAAAGACTAGGAGAGAGCAACTGAATGGCTTTATTGCCACCAGTAGGTAAGAACAGACTTCTCCATTCCCACTGGACACAACTCATTTTATTCATTGTAGATGCAGTACAGTATTCTGAACTTTGCATTTGTGTCCTAATAATAAAAAAAGGAATGTAACTAGAGAGAACGTTGAAGTGGTACAAATGTACATTGCTTAACAGTGTAACTCGATTCTGCCCCTTAAGATTAATGCATTCGGTTTTCTGTGTACTGACTGGTGAATGTCTTTTGGTCTGCTTTCTAGGAATTTGATGCAAAACAATTCTGATCCTGAATGGATTAATATTTTTGCCTGTTTTCTTCAGGCACTATGAAGGTAATTACCCATTTCCTCCAATATGATGTTTGTGATTGTAATTGGTTACATGCTGATGTTTAATTCTTTCTTCTGTTTTGTTTTAGGACCAAAGAGCATTTGTGGGGAATAAACTTTTTTTTTAAAGTGGTTTTTAACTATGTAAATAAAGCTTTTAAATTGTTGAAACACATGACTCCTGTGAGTTAATGCTTAATTATATACATAGTATCATGAGAGCCATTGGACCACTTACTTTTGCTAAGGAAAGTAGCAAGCATGCTGTGTAGTCTTTGGCTGTGGCCCTGAGGATCATTTGTTTTGGGTTTGCTACACTGATGACCCATTATATTTCTAGCATAAATTTATTTGGAACAGCCAACTTTTAACCTTATGTGCTTAATAATGGTAAAACCTTCATTCATTCCCCATCCAAAGAGTTGTTTCGCTGCAGAAGGTAAAGGTTACCATCGTTACTTTGTTGCAGCGAATAGTCCTCCAGGGAATATGGGTGTCCTTCCTCATCCCGTAACTGGGAGAACACTTTAGCGTGAAGCTCTGAAAGGCGACACTTCAGCATGTTGAGATTTTGTTGGAATTCTAGCCTCTCTCGTGTTAGATGTTCCCTCCTGGCTCTCAGCTGTCCCAGCTCATGCTCCAGGTGCACGATGTTTTCCAGCTTCCTCTTGCGGCAGTTTTGCGCCGCCACCTTATTCTTGCCTCGGCGGCGGATGTCGCGCACTAGTGTGAGCTGGGTGTCGTTTAGTGCGTGTCTGCTCAGTAGCTCGTTGAAGTCATCTACGGGGAGATTGACTATTTTGTCGAGCGGAAAAGGGATTTGGAGCACGACTGCTCTCCGCTCGTCCCTGGTGAGCGGGCCGGAGAGGTTTACATCTTTTGTTTTGGGGTGTGGTGACTGGAAAGAGACTGCTCTTGGTGTGCTTGAATGGGCTGCATGTGGATCACGTTGAGTCGCAGGAAAAAGCTGCTGTTTCATAGCAGTTATGTGCTGATGTGGATGAGGTACATGCGGCTGCATGTGTTGTGGGTTTGCTGCTACTGGTAAGTAGGAATGTCCAGAGTAGGAGCCAAAAGTGTGTGAATAATCCACAGGACCGTTTAGGTTTGGTCTCATGTGACATTGGTCCCCAGTGCAGTCTAGGTCACCATTAGTATAGCCATTTCGGGGTAGATATGTGAGCATCCCGTGGACTTCGTTCTCGGGTGAGGCAAGTGGTGGGCTTGAGCCCAAAGAAAGACCAGAGTCTGATTCGAGATCGTCTGGGTGTCCGTTGGAGTTTTTTACATGTCCGTGATTGGTGTTCATGGGATCCAAGAGGCTCATGAGTGGAGGTTGAAAAGGTGGTGCATTCGGTAGTAATCTGCTAGCCTGGCACCCTGTATGTCCATAGTGAATTTCCATGTTTGGGTTTAAGCGTTGGTATGGGGACATTGCATCACTGTACCCAGCTTCAAAAGCAGCGGCGGGGCTCGCCTGACAGGTGGGTGGGTTAGGATCAGCCAGGTTCATCCCACAGCTCCCATAATGCACCATTGGCTCCATGTTGACATAGGTACCAGCCTCAAATGAATTCTCATTAGGGACTTCAAATTCCTGTAACACAATGACAAAAATCTTGAATTGCTTATCTTCTTACTCTGACAATTTGACCTACTTTACATTGTCCTCCTGCCCGCGTCTTATGTTTATTTGCATATCGTCACGATTTCCAGCTTTTTTGTCATGGAATACAAGGAGACCGGCTCAGACCGAAGGGCACTTTTGTGAAGTCGCCCGCAGGTTACAGATCACATCAGCCCACCTGCACGAACGTGCCACCCGTAGCTTATGCAGGGCTTGCTTAGGTCTGCTCAGGTTTCAGATCGAAACAGATGGCCATTGTGGTGTGCAGGGGGCTGCTGGCAACCTGCTGCACTCACCCTCGTTCTATCCGTCTTTATCCTTGCGTCACTCAATTGGTCTATTGTTGCACATCTTAACAAAATCGCTGCATTTAAGAGAAATTTAGCTTTAGCTTTAAATGTTACAGGGCTTGATTTTTCATTAAGATAGAACCTTTTTTTGGTGTTTAGAAGTGTTCTTTTATTGTGAAATGACACAAACGGTCATTTTGATGCCTACAGACAGTCTCTGATGTCTCTCCCCACCACACTGACCTTTCTCATAAAACCGATAAAAACCCAAACAGAAACTTAATGCTTTAGACTTGCCTGCAGTTCTGTGATTGCCATTAGTTCCTGCCAGGTCCAGTCCATCTCTGATTGTTGAGGAGTATAATTGGCCCGGACCCTGCCACTCGCACTGATTCTGGGAGTGCTAGACATTGACACTCCCCCATGAAGTCTGTTAGAGTTTTCTGATCCCTGAGGACAACCAAGCAAAAAAAAAAAAAAAAAAAAAAAAGCTTAGCATTTTTTTTTTTTCTTCTTTTCTCTCAATAGTTCCACATTCTGTAATGTACATCCTTTAGTTCATAACCTTTTCTATTAAGTACCGAATTATTATTTTATTATTACAACTCACCTCACAAATGAAACTAGCAGGAAAAGCGCTGTTTATGGTTGAACACATTCAGGCAAGGCCCAAGCTGCAGTGTCCTCCTCTGCAATCAACATCCAGCATACAACACTTTAGTCATATGCACAAAACAATAAGTATTGACTGTACATATAGTAACATATATATATATATATATATATATATATATATATATATATATATATTTTTTTTTTTTTTAACATACACATTAGTATGTGCTCTTAGCTGTATTTTCTAATGCATTTAATTCATAAAATTATATATTGCATATTTGGTACATGACATTAACCACAAGGGTTTCTTAGACTCAAGCTCAAAGTACATTTGATTGGATAAATACTTTTTCTAGAGTACTTGGAAACCGATGGATCACTAATATAACCCTTAAAGTGCTGCATGTATGCTATGTGTTATTTAGGCTGACCTTCAGAAAGCAACAAGTAAATTACACTTCTCATACACTATTACAGTAAATGAAAAAACTCAGAGAAAAGGGGGTTCTACATCTTCCATAGGAGACACTGAATATGGAACCCTTTTCAGAATAGTAGTGAACTGGTAACATTTAATAGCCCTAACAAATGTACAATGAAATATTTATTCAAATAGTCATTTACATGAAACGTTCTTAGTTTTCGATTTCAAGTTCTTTGTCACGTATTCAAGTTGCCTTGTACTGAAGTTCCTGAACTGTGCAGAGTATAAAGAGCAAAAACATGTCTTACATTATGCAAGTGCAGGACCACATAAGAATAAATACCTTTGTACGAAATGCACATTGTAGTAATAATAATGAGGAGAAGAAGAACCCTAAAGCTTTTTAAGGTTTATTTCAATAATTAAGGGTTCTTCACATCTTAAATTGGTCTAATTTTACCTTTAAAATTTCCCCCTGAGAGAGAAACTAAAGGCACATTAAGGATACAAAATTAACCTTTTCTTTCCCCTTTGATGGTCTGATGAAATGCTGTCAATAAACCATCTTATGACCGTTTTTCAACTCGAAACTGTTCAATGAGTTGTGAAACCGTACCAGGGATTTTTCCCACTGTATCTACTAGCATTAGTAAGCATTACTAATAAAAATGTAAAAAGAAATATTAATTGGAAGCATCATGGATTGTACAGCAACATTTTTAGAAAATGTATTCGTTAAACATTATCAACTATTTTTCTTTTAAGGAAAGTGAAAACACTTAAGAAAAGTTAATTTCATTACTTTAACGAAAAGGTTAAATAGATGATCTGCGACTTTCAGTTTGCCGTGTACTGGGTGTTGAATGACGGCTTCATTTGATTTTTCTTTGCAAAAGCAATTTTGTCCTTTAATCTTGCAATTATTGAATTAAAGGGAAATTTCCCTCATATTTGCATAATTTCTAATCATGTGGAGCACGTTGACTTTTGGAGGGGACAAAAAGTGCACATAGTACAAATATAAAGGGACTAAAGGGTCAAATTTGGGGAATTTCAACTCGATTCCAAAATTGGACCTACTCTATCAGTCCTATACATCCTCGAAATGTCAAAGAGCACACAGTTCCGTTGGGTTGTGTTCGGCCTATCAGCTGTGCCTTTTAGTAGTAATGTCAAAACCTGATAAGACAATCTTTTGGGAACCAGGCTGCTGTGCAGAAATGCTACCATGGGGCCTAACCACAAAGTTACAGGAAAATAATTAGAAAAAAAGCATGTTGACTGCGAAATTAATGCATTATTATATCTACGATCCCAGAAGACCTTTGTTCAATTAGTGAATGAGAGGCAGATGACACATAAGAACACACTGTAATAATGTAAACCGTTAATGATGCCCTGTACATGAGATCAACATTCAACAAAGATTTTCTTTTTTGTGTGTGTTTGTTAAATATTGAGTAAAACTGAAAGTGTTACATCCTGCATTAAGCACCACGTCTGTAGCGTTACCAAACGTTTAATAGTTCATCTGTCACTCTGGAGCCCTGTTTCAACATCAGGTGTGATATCCTGATCACAAACTGCACACACACATACACTCTCGCTCATACTGAAATCCACAAACTGCTAATGAATGTCTTCAAATGTCTCAACACACAAGCCCATATGAGGGAGTTGAGTAATAAAAGTATGTGTAGATTTGAAGTCCTGATCTCAGTTGATCTGAAACGTATATTCTTTTGACTATTATACGGTACACACATTTGGAATGAATGATATAGTTTATATGATGAGCATCTCAGTTTTTGAGGTCTTAGTGTGACTTAAGTATTGTTAGAAAAAATCAAGACAACATTGAATCAAGAACAGTTCCGGAAACATGTCTCTCCATTCATCAACATAGAAACCACAGGCAAAGTAAATATCCAAATGGCATAAGCACAGATTAAAAGAAATGAACATGGCCATTTTGCAAAGCAATTTAAAGCACTAAGACATGCTGCACTGTTTCAAACCATAGACATGAATACAGAAGGTGGCCTCTGCATGCATATAATTTCAAATTGAAGAGGAGCAGTAACATACCTTAGTAGCATTTCTTTGGACCCATGAGTTCAGGTGAAATATCACAAGCTATAATCTTATCCTGCGTACCTCAAACGTCAAACCTGGAGTTCAGCCAAAGTTCAGAGCTTCACAAATCAAATAATTTGGTGTTCATTTTTGGGACCTGATGGCTCTGGAGTTGAGAAAGTAAATGTGAGCGACCTCTGTCTGCCTCTGACTCTCTCTCTTTCTCTCTCTCTCTCTCTCTCTCTCTCTCTCTCTCTCTCTCTCTCTGTTTCACTCTCACTCTCTTTCTCTCTCTTCTGCTTTGGCTGTTACTTGCATAAATGGGATGGGTCTGTGGGTGATGTAAGCAGCTTTCCTGTAAAGCTCCCACACAGTTTTGCCCTCTTTGTGTCCTTAGTGCAACTCTCACACTTTGACCTCCAGAAATTTATGTTCCCCACAAAACAACCACAAACAGTTATGGCAAGAAAACGAGTCCCTCACTACAATACAACCCCGTGCCCTTTTCCAAATAGACTCAAGGGCATCTAAACCCTCGTGATAGATATTAACACCTGATCACCAACTCTTTAGGTACGTGCTTCGAGGTGAGGTAGAGGTTAGTGGAGAGATGAAGGTGGGAGTGGGAGGGGTGTTGGTTGGATCAAAAATAAAGCTTACCTAAAGTATTCTGTGAAGAGAAGCCACCAAGCCACCAAAGAGGGGATGTGGTTAAGGAACAGAGAACACATGCTGAAGCACCTGGAACTAAATCTGGCACTGCTGTGAGGGACCTGTGTGAAGAAGGGTTAAAATAGAGTGGAGTGGTGTGGAGTGGAGTGGAGTGGAGTGGTGCGGTGGAAGGGGAGGAGGGGTATCCAGCTTTACTGACTTGGTTTAGTACGGATGGAATGTACACCACGGACAGGTAAGAAAGGCCACATTGTTCCTATATCTGGCAGCCACGACCGGAGTGAAAGTGGAGGTGGAGGGGACCGAGAGCATGTCTTTACATAGCTAGTGACCGTCTGAGTCCTTGGCCTGTTCTCGCAGTGCCAAGTAGGCAAGCTTGGACCGATAGCTTGTGGGGTTTTTTTATTTTTTTTTAGGAAAAAAGTAATCAAAGCCTGGTAGATGTGAGATTTTGCGATTTCGCGTTTGCTCATCTGAACGGCTAAATTTCATTCGATCAGTGCCACTGAGCCGTTTGCCTTATCGTGTTACAGACCTCTCAATAACACTGTGGACAGAGACAGCTGTATTACACCACTTAAGAGCATTCAGGTGTGCTGCCATCCGCAATCATTAGCTACACACAAAGGTGTCTGTTTATGCCAAAGACTGCTCATGTAGCTGACTTAAATAGGGTAAGGCAAGCAGCAGCCAATTGGTTTGGTTCTTCATCTAGCATTGCACTGCCATTAGAGACTTCTAAGCTCTGAACTGGCACTCTGTCCAAGTTCACAGCAGGCCCGTGATATTAATATGGACCGAATTACAACCTTAAATATAACAATAGAAAAATCCTGGAAGTAGTAAAAAAAGTGGCTGTACAAATAAGTGAAAAATAAGTCAAAAAGGCATCAAATGTACCTTGGCTGCTATCAACAATCAGGGAGTTTGAGACTGAAATGGTAAAACAGACGAACTCTACTTCTATGATTTCCTACTATGTTAATAAACAACAGTATATGACCTCCAACTGAAACCATGATGACGCTCGAACTCACTTAACGTCATCGTTTCATTTTGAATCTTGATTGTTGCAGAAGCAGAAGAGTTTCACCGTCAAATTACTCCTGCGCATCGTACGGGACCTGTCATGCAATGAGGAGGAAAAAAATGACGGTGGGCAGTTATAGGAAAACAAGCGAAGACTTGACAAATTAATTGTGCTGCTCCTGCTTCTTCTTCTTCTATCTTAAATATTTTCTTATAACAGCTACATTATTCCTTTTTTTTACCACAACAATTTTATGATCATTACAATTCTGTTAAAAAAAATAACAACTTTATCCTACTTTATCCATTTATAGTCTGCAAAATAAGTCCATTATCGGATTTCCAAATTTAATTTCCTCAAGACAGTAATGGATGGAAAATTTCACAAACTATTTTATATACACTGTAGACTTTCATTTGTCATGGGACCTGTGAAGGGAAACTGATGAAGAAAAGTATTGCATCAAGATCTGTGGTAAATAATAAATACAAAAAATACTACTCATGTGAGAGTCATCTGGAGGGTAAAAAAAAAATACTTTTAAACAGTGCTATTTTCTTTCTGCGCTGATGTAAACACCAACTCAATTATCAATAAAATATAAAGGAAGATACAATTATGTGGCTAGCTATCTTAGCCAAATGCTGATACGATTTTAGTAGCTTGCTAGGTTTTTAGCTAGCTATATATAGTATATGACATACATATCTCTCGCTACACTATATGGACAAAAGTGTTGGACCACCTGACTTTTCCAGTGGAAAAAGGCTAACTTTTACCACAAAGTTAAAGGCACACAATTATATAGGATGTCTTTGGATGTTGTAGCATGACATTTGTACTTGAACTAGTAGACCCAAAGCCAGCTACATGAAGATATGCTTTACATGGCTTGGAATGGAACATCTTGAGTGGCCTGCTATAGATCCCTGACCTCAGCCCTACCTTTAGGATGAATTAGATCTACACCCGAGGCCTTCTCACCTCACCTACACCAGTACCTGACTTTACTAGCACCTTGTGGCTGAATGAGCACAAATCTCCACAAACACACTTTAATACATCTTTACAGAAGAGAGTTATTATAACAGCAAATTGGGACTAAATGCTAGCTTGTTTGGCCTTATCTCTAAATATTATTTAAGGTTAAATGTTTAGCTGTTAAATACTGTCTATATCTATAAGTCAGCTTATAGCTCACATCATTTGCTAATTGTTTTCACTCTGTTTTTTTTTTTCCCCGTTTTTTTTTCAGTTAAAACTGGATACAGAAGATACCTGATAAATCAGACCAGGGCTGTCTCCACTATCACAGATATTTCTGCACCATGTGGGAAGTAGGAGCCCAGTGGTTAGGGCTCGATTACTAATCGAAAGGTCAGGGGTTCAAGCCCCAGTATTGATAAGCTGCTTTTCATGGGCCCTTGAGCAGGACACTTAACTCTCTGTGCTGTGTCATATCTGACCCCAGCTTCATAACATTGCTGAGATATGTGAACAAAATAATTTGATTGTGCTGTAATGTACATGTGACAAGTAAAAAAAAATCACCTTTACCTTTTAACCTAAAGTTAAGACTTTTCTCAGGAAGTTTGGAAACTTAATGGAAATTATTTATAACTGTCTGAATGCTCTCTTTTGATCATCTTAAAGTCTTTTAGGTTTGAAAGCCTCACTCTGTATGAGTGAACCATCTCCATGCAGCCCCCCTTTTTCTTTTTTCTTTAAACAATCAATGCACAAAATTCAGAACGATAAAATTTTACAAAAAAAAAGTAGTACTGTAATGGGAATAAATATAGTTTGATGTTTTCCACCCGTTCATGGGGTAATTGAAAAATGCAAAACCTAGTCAAAAGGGTTTACAGTTTACAAATAAATTCACCACTATTTTGGAAAATGAGGTTTTCTAAAATGTGTAAGCTTCGAGAATTGGTGGGAGTGGATACTATCTATCCGATAGATAGATCCGAGACTGAAAATAGCTTTATTTAAAAAAAGAAATCTCTTTTTGTGGCCTTAAAACGAACCGCAGTGATGGATGTAGGTGGCTGACATCGTTCACAGGAGTGCGTGCCTGCCAGTAATCAGAGAAAGATGGGACTTCCCGAGGCCCGATTCCTAGCACCCACCCACCCTGTTCACCCACCTACAAACACACACATAAAGCCAGCGCGCTATTACAGCGACCACAGCGGTTTGGGATTTGGCTCATTCCAAGCTAAACTCCCACTCCGGCTTATTTCAGGTCACGGGGTATCCTGCCTTGTCATTTTTTTTTGCCCTCATCTACTACACTATAACTTGTACTTAAGTAGTGCACCATATATACTGTATGTTTATATTCTCTTTCCGAAATGACCATCGCTTTCTTCACCCTTGTGGCCTTATTCTTCACATTCACTTCTCTTATCCACTACCAAGCACTTGACCAGGGGAATTCACACACCCTCAGAGTGACCTCGCCAAACTAGTCCTCATCCCATCCATGCAAATCCTATTAACAATCCCACATTTTATATATGGTGTGTAATGGTGTTGTGTGCACCTAAATATGTGCTGCTTGAGTTAGGAAAAGGGAGAGAATTTCACAAATAGTTGTGATCGAACGTGCTGGGTTTTTTATTTTATTTTTTATTTTTTTCAGAAAGCATGGAAAAAACCTTCTGAGCTAATTACAATGAGAGCATTTGTTTCCTTGGTTTGTGGTCATGTTGGGAAAGTTCATCCTAGCCTTGTGCTGGGAAAAATGGAAAGTATGTGCATGTGTGTTCAAGTTTATTTCGTTTATTTCCTAGGCAATAATAATTTCAGAGTGTAAGATAATACGCGGGATACGTAGTGATTCCATCGCTGTTTGATCGCCCGTATTTCATGGTTTGTCTTTTTTTTTTCCTAAGTATACTTTATTTCTCATGGAAACACATGCCTGGGTTGTGTGTTTGTATTGCTAACAATTTTTGTTCCCAGGTACAGATTTTTGAGCAGAAGTGCTCCAAACTTACTGACAGAAAAAAAAGCTCTTTCCAACAAGGAATGATGAACAACAACAGCTCATGACCAGTGTGAGATTGTGGTAGGGCAAGATATCATTAATAATAATATTATTTGCCTCAAACAAAATAATGTTGAGAATTTATTTAGATTTGCTTCTAGGATACTATCCAGTAAATCTTTACAGTAATCATGTGTAAGGATTTTGAGTCTATATGTTTTCCCCAGGCTACAACAAATGTTTGTCGCAAAAACCCACACAAAGGACCTGAAACTAGATTTTTTTAAATTGGAAAAGGGGCTCACTTCTCTTTCACAGCCACTTCATTATAAAGTCAATTATCCACATTGTCCATAAACTTTACAATATATTCTAAAATAGATATGATTCTGCACATCATGGAGTCAGTCATGTCTTCTGAACTTACACTTTAAATTAGTACTATTAATTTATTATTTCATAAATGAAATGATATTCTGCCCATATTAATATTTTTGCTGTAAAATGTACAAATGTTTGGGAATTATATGCTGAATAATATTGCAATCATGGGGCAGTACAAATTCTGCCTCAGTGGATCTCTACTAGCACTTTCCATCTTTTAATTCCAGGTATCCACTGATTGCATTCAAAAATCTCGATAGGTGAGCAAATCAAAGCAGCTTTGACGTATCTGAAAAAATTCGTTTTAAAAATATACTATAAAATTGTTACTCACTGCCTTCTTTTGTCTGTCTAGTAAAAGGACAACATGGCTAAAAGTTTGTAAAGTCCAGCGCAAGGGTTAATAGCTAACGCTTGTGAAAGTCCAGTTATATTGACTTCCTTAATTATTAAGGTCTGGATGAATTTTTTCTAGCTTTTTATGTTCAATATAAATTGGTTTATTTGCTTTTTTTAAACGGGCGATTCACTTGATCAGTTTCGACTAGTGCCATGAACCCTTTTGGACTGTCAAATGCTGCTTTGGCTGTAGATCTGTTCTTCTGAGCTGCTTTAAACCAAAAAATGTATTTTTTTACGGCATAAGAGGGGATGTGCTACATAAACCTGGTCAGTTCGGACCAGTTGAGGTCACCTGATTTTAAATAATGAAAATCCACTTTTTGCTTTTAAATGATTAAGTACAGTAACAATAATCTTTGCTATGCTTTTTACCTTTGGCTTTGACTGCACACTGTATTGCATTGTGTATGTCACTGTGTAACAGAACATGCTGGGATGGACCAAGTAGCTGTGTGATAGTGTGGGCAGCTCTTCTCTCCCCCTTCTCCAGCCAGAAACAACAGCAGTTAGCTTGAGCAGCTATTAAAGCTCTTATCAGCGCACGGCAGAACTTCCGCCACCCTACATCCCCCTTTCCTCTGTCTTTGCTCTCTTTACTGCTACACACAAACACTCTCTTACACTTACACACAGACACTGAGACATACAGAAATATGAAAAAAGGACAAGTGCCCTCACCTTAACATCTTTAATTAGTCATCTTAGTATGAAGAAGTCTTGCTGGACACACACTGGCGTGCACAGAGAGATAAAGACGAGCCATTTCGAAAGGCCTTGGGCTATCTGTTGGTTTGATCTCGAGTCCTATTGAGACATCACTACTGTACGCAATGAGTCTGTGGGTACAGGTTCCTCCTTTGTCTTAGCAGGTTCAACTTTTTTTTTTACAGTGAGAAACATTCTTCTGAAAAACGTATTCTACATAACTGCAAGGTTCTTAGAATCCCAACGGCATTTAATGACGCTCTTGAGTTCGTGAAGCACTCCAAGATTTCCATGTGAAGATTTCCATAATAATTATATAAAATAAAGAAGAAGAAAATGAAATAATGGAAGAATCAATGTTACACTGTATGAATTTGCTATTCAATGAACTGAAATCCAGAGCATGAGCAGTTGAGGGTTAAGGGCCTTGCTCTGGGGTTTGCTGGTGACAGCTTGGAAGTGCTGGGATTTGTCTCTCACGATGTTCAAATCATTGAACTACCATTATTTCCATTTACTTTGTTTAATCAGCAGAAATGAAGCAAATCCATCTGCAATATTTGGTTCTTGTTGTTGTTGGTGTTTTCCAGTACAAATATCTACCAAATATGCAGGCCTACAAAACAAAAAACCCCAACCCCAACCCCAACCATACCCACCCTCTAGAAGATCCACATGAAGAACCCAATATGTAAAAAATATATATGTTGTATTTTTTATATTAATGAACATCCCTTATTACACAAATTAGGCATGAATGTCATGCGTGCACTGTATACGTTGTTTTTCTAACGCTGTTCTCTGCATTTTAGTCACGTCATATCACGTCATCAAGATTTTAGTCATCATTCGCTAAATGTCACCGCATCCAGAAACTCGAATACACCAACCCACAGCCTTAAAGGAACACGTTTACAGCATACATAATGTAATACGTTGCTTGATTCACTTCTTCATGATCGTTAAACTGACCAATACGAAACATTTCTGTTCTGTTCAACAAAAGCTCTTGTTCCAAAAACAAGGAGCTGTACTTGACTTGACATGACTTTTTACATGACGTGTCATATTGATAATCTTTTTTGCACTTCAGAAACAAAAGTGTGTCACTGTTTGATTTCTCACGAATACCATATAGGTCAAGTAATGAAGTGATAACGAACATTACACCGCAGCGCTGTTGATTTCTTGAATCTGATTGGACAAAAAGTTGTGGTGAAACTAAAGAAGTTCTGGCTGCACAAGTTCGTATTAATGTGCTCAGTTTAATAGGGCATGGATTTCGTCGTAAAACCTCACGGAGATGATTCACGAGGGATTCTTTTTTCTGGGAGGAGTGGGGTGGGGGTCAAGATGAAGGGAATTGAATTGTGATTTCTCTGTAACATTTTATATATTACTTTATACATATATACCATACGTATTATCCAGTGGTGGACAGTAACGAAGTAAATATAATTCGTTACTGTACTTAAGTAGCTTTTTCACGTATCTGATTCACGTACCTCAATTTGCATAAAATTTTTTTAAATCAGTTTTTTCATTTTGTTTATGAGCAGATAAAAACGTAACTGTTCGAACAAGCAGCAATCCACCAATCACGGTAGTGCGCACGCATTGTTTTGAACTTGTTTTGATTGCCGCTTGGTGGTATCTATTTATCAAGAACATACTGTTCAGCATCAGTTCAATAGCAAGCAGAACATTGTGATAGTGATAAATAATAGAAGAAACTCCTGACTCGAAATTGACACAACACCCATGGTGTTATTTGCATGACTTTCATTAAAATAGTTAAAAAGGAGGGTTTGGGCTCATAATTTATTAGATATACATCAGCATTTGACTCATTTATAGCATTTTATTAATAGATTGATCTGCTAAGAGAAACTTTAGAGTTTTTTCACATAAACTGAGTTGATTAAGCAAAGAGTCTTGTGATAGAAATAATAATAGGAACATTATAGCTAAAATAAATCATAGTACTTTGGATAATTAAGTACATTTGAAGGCACATACTTTTGTATTTTTAGTCAAGTGAAAGTTTAAAGGGACACGTTTACTTTTACTGGAGTCGTATTTACTTTATCTGTACTTTAACTTAACTACATGGTTTGTGTACTTTGTCCACCACTGGTATTAAGTTTAGAAGTTGAAGGAATAATGAGGGATCAACAGATTATAGCTGCTGAAACATGAAACTGGAACTAACTCATTTTGTGGATGTTTGACAAAATTGGGTGCAACTAGAAACAGAATGAAACAAATCTCATTCGTTCATTTATTAAACAAACAAGCAAATAAATAAATGCAAATTTCAGCAAATTGTACTCGCATAAGACATTGTTTTTGATGGGTTTTCCTGTAACAGCGCTCCCCACAGTGTTATATTTCCAGTTTATTTTTGGACACTTATGATTTTTTTTTTTTAGGTATAATTAAAAATCTCTACTACAAATGCAATTTATTCCAACTCAAGTTTATTCCATTCTAAATATACATGCATGGAAAAAAATCAGCCCGCAACAATAAAACAGCAATCAAGCAAGCCTTTTTCAATTTGACCCTCTGACCTTAATAAAAACCAGTTTATCTTTTCACCAAACACTTCGTAGCAAGTCATATTATATTCTCTACAACACAAAAGGATTATTTCGAAATCGTTTTGTGGTGAACTTGTGAAAACCCGGCACTGTATTGCAAAACGTCTCTGGCGAGCCGCTCCACTCCTGCCAGTAGACTCTAATAGAGAATATCTATTTGAAGACCTGTTGAAAACAAACATATACAGAGCTGTATAGGCAAAAGCAAATGCAGCTTGTGTATAAAATGTGTGTGTGTGGGGGGACAGCATGAGACTACTTTAAAAAGGTCTGCTTGATATGACACCCACCACAGGTCTGTAAACAGTCGTGAGTGCAATGTTTGTAACCAAAAGGGCTGAGCATGGAGTGAAAAGACGTCTGATGTCAGGAGTAGTAAATAGATGTGAAGTGCATGCAGGGAAAATCCCTTTGGAGATTGGTTTTCACAGTGGTGCTTCCCAGAAGAGTTGACCAGCCCGGATTTTGACAGATGCCTGTAGGAGGATGTGTTAAATTAAAACAGGCGGGATCGTGTGTAATTCTGGATAGGGTCTTTGTCATTGAGGCATGTGAATCATTGTAAGAAAAAAAACACACACACACATACAAATCAATTAATGATTATTCAAAAATAGAAGTGTGTTTCATTGAGATACTCACAAGACATGAGTTGAACCGGTAAAAGAGCTATTTAAAGAGTCTGGCCTTCAATGTACACCACCCTCAGTTACATTTGCATTGAAATGTATTTGTTGTTATTAAATACATCATGAAATACATCAATAGAGCAGTTATAGTGCCCAGTTATGGTCAATGAATCTATCTATCTATCTATCTATCTATCTATCTATCTATCTATCTATCTATCTATCTATCTATCTATCTATCTATCTATCTATCTATCTATCTTTCTATCCATCCATCCATCCGTGTTGTTATTGCTGATATAAAATGATATGATGGCCAAAAGTATATGGACAATCACCTGACCATTACACCTTCCATGTGCTGCTTCTCTAAACAGCCACACAGAATTAAAATGAAAACATAGTCAAAGAACAGGCAAATGGTCATGCAAGGTTCAAACTGAATCAGCAGGGCAAAACAGGATGTCTAACATGAATTATAAGGTTTGAGTAAATTATAAGACCATAAGTCACTGAAACTAGTTGCACTGAAAGTTATTTCACAATGAACATGTGAAAATCTGGTGGGGTGTTGGTGTGAAATTGAACACAGCTTTAATCAAACAGCAGCTTTGAGATGCAGAGCAGGAGAGTGTTTGTGCACAAAGAGTTTGAAAAAAAACTTCACCATAGTTGAATTGAAAGACAATGAGGACCTGCATAAAACCCTGACCTTAAACATTGAACACATTGAAAAACACATTTAAGATGAACCGGACCTGCACACCAGGCCTTCCTGCCTGATTTCAAACCCTGATCTTTTGTGGGTGAATGAGTACTGGCATCCCCAAAGCTCCAAAACATTTTAAAATCTGGTGAAAAGCATTTCTTACCAGAAGAGTGGAACCTAGTGTGTTCAAACAGCAAAGAGGTAAAAACTTAGTTTTAATAATACCATATGTTTTTTTGGGGAAAGGGACGTTCAATGCTCAAAATACAAGTTACAGCTTAACATGACTGTCACAGCTCATGGATTTTGAAGACTCTTACAGAAATCCTAACAACAATTTCTCCACATGATACCATATCACCAAATTATTTATTATTTATTATCATTTTTAACTCATTTTTGTGGAGCGTCTGCCATCAAGGTCCTTGTGTATGTAGTCACTTTAATTCACCTCAATTTAATAGTGTTTCAGCATTGTTTATAGTGTTTACACAAACCAATATACTGCACTGATATTACACCCTCACACCATATCTATCTATCTATCTATCTATCTATCTATCTATCTATCTATCTATCTATCTATCTATCTATCTATCTATCTATCTATCTATCTATCTATCTGTCTATCTATCTATCTATCTATCTATCTATCTAGGTACATACATACATATAGTGTAAATTGTGCAATGTGCAATGCTAACATAGCATGTGCAAAGTCCTGCAGAGGTCATAGTTGGGGGAT
The DNA here is from genome assembly GCF_014805685.1 of Silurus meridionalis. NCBI lineage: Eukaryota > Metazoa > Chordata > Actinopteri > Siluriformes > Siluridae > Silurus > Silurus meridionalis. The sequence goes on from NC_060899.1 coordinate 13,600,861, forward strand.
CTTTAATTGTTCTCAACCTGTTGTTTTATTGCAGTATTAAATGAAGTTTGGATAACATCAAAGCATAATTATTTGTCATTCACAAACTCTAGACATCGAAACTACTAAATGGGATAAATGTGGAAACATGACTATTTATTATATACAGAAATATCAGCATCTACTACCTACCGCATGCCCTAATTTAAACCCCTGATTATACTCAATAATTAATAGTATGGATTGAACTTATTGGTAGATATGTAGATTGAAAACAAAGAAATGAAAAGGCAGCATTCAAACTGGATTTTGTCTCCATTACACACTTTAGTACATGTGCCAATGGTCTATGCAAAAATCCTTCCAGTAAAAACGAAGTGGTTTGGTACTTTACTTAGAGCAGAGGGCTTTTTTTTTGCCATGGCCTGTCGGTTTTAAATCCAAAATGACACAATGGAAAAATACAATAGGGGCAAAAGCAGTTTAGAATGAGCAAATAACTCTGGTTAACTCTGGTTCGTCTACACAGTGGGACAGGAAGGTCCCAGGACATGAGTAAGTCCAAAATATGCTAGCAAACTGAACTAAATTTGTTACGGATTTATCGATCATCATGACTGACCCAGATCAGCCTTCTTTGTTTAATTTTTTTTTAGAAATTAGCCAGAAATGACCAGCTCCAGTCTCCAGTCTCAAGTTGCAGTGAGTGAACATTTTGGACCTGTCCTGGACTTAGTGGTCCTGGAAATCATCTCCACCTTACTGTTCTTACAGCACTAGTTTGAGTCATTTAAGTGCAATGTCATATGTGCTTGCAACAAACTTTTAGACCACCATGTTCAGTGTCTGTAAAAAATTGGGAAACAGATTTGAGATTTTTATCGTTTTTCAAGAGACACATGCATCTTCCTTTTGCAACAAACTAGATAATGTAACGGTAGGAAGATTTATTTCGACCAGATAAGTATATAAATGAACAGATGTTACACTTCCTCCTATAAATACCAGCTTTACACACTTTTGGCATCTGGAGAATTTGTTTCACAAAACACTACGCTGAAATATTTTGCCATGCATTTTGTAAAATTTGCCAAAGGTGTAATTGTGCTCGATA
>NC_060899.1:14256953-14311953 GCF_014805685.1 Silurus meridionalis
ACTTGTGTTTGGATCTGAAACAATCTTGTCGGAATGGCTTCAAATGGGGTTCCCCGAAAGAAAGCACGATTTCTCCCTGATATCAATGAGAAGAGCCGTGTTAAAGCCAGGTACAGTAACAAACACTGTACCAAACACCTCCAAAAACACCTGAAACACCTCCAGCTAACTCAATAACTGCTTAAGCAACTGGAATAGTATATAAGGCTGGTTATATGACTACTTATAAACTTATTAATGATCAAATACTGACTGGTCTACTTATAAAACTTGACAAAAGACTAATTATACACCTGTTATAGTTATAATACTATGTAGAAGGGTAGTTATACACCTGTTATAGTTATAATACTATGTAGAAGGGTAGTTATATGATTGTTATGATTATAATATACTATGTAGAAGGGTATTTATATGATTGTTATGATTATAATATACTATGTAGAAGGGTAGTTATACACCTGTATAGTTATAATACTATGTAGAAGGGTAGTTATACACCTGTATAGTTATAATACTATGTAGAAGGGTATTTATATGATTGTTATGATTATAATATACTATGTAGAAGGGTATTTATATGATTGTTATGATTATAATACACTATGTAGAAGGGTAGTTATACACCTGTATAGTTATAATACTATGTAGAAGGGTAGTTATACACCTGTATAGTTATAATACTATGTAGAAGGGTATTTATATGATTGTTATGATTATAATATACTATGTAGAAGGGTAGTTATACACCTGTATAGTTATAATACTATGTAGAAGGGTAGTTATACACCTGTATAGTTATAATACTATGTAGAAGGGTAGTTATATAATTGTTATGATTATAATATACTATGTAGAAGGGTAGTTATATAATTGTTATGATTATAATATACTATGTAGAAGGGTATTTATACACCTGTATAGTTATAATATACTATGTAGAAGGGTAGTTATACACCTGTATAGTTATAATACTATGTAGAAGGGTATTTATATGATTGTTATGATTATAATATACTATGTAGAAGGGTATTTATATGATTGTTATGATTATAATATACTATGTAGAAGGGTATTTATATGATTGTTATGATTATAATATACTATGTAGAAGGGTAGTTATACACCTGTATAGTTATAATACTATGTAGAAGGGTAGTTATATAATTGTTATGATTATAATATACTATGTAGAAGGGTATTTATATGATTGTTATGATTATAATACACTATGTAGAAGGGTAGTTATACACCTGTATAGTTATAATACTATGTAGAAGGGTAGTTATACACCTGTATAGTTATAATACTATGTAGAAGGGTAGTTATATAATTGTTATGATTATAATATACTATGTAGAAGGGTATTTATATGATTGTTATGATTATAATATACTATGTAGAAGGGTAGTTATACACCTGTATAGTTATAATACTATGTAGAAGGGTAGTTATATAATTGTTATGATTATAATATACTATGTAGAAGGGTAGTTATATAATTGTTATGATTATAATATACTATGTAGAAGGGTATTTATATGATTGTTATGATTATAATATACTATGTAGAAGGGTAGTTATACACCTGTATAGTTATAATACTATGTAGAAGGGTATTTATATGATTGTTATGATTATAATATACTATGTAGAAGGGTATTTATATGATTGTTATGATTATAATATACTATGTAGAAGGGTATTTATATGATTGTTATGATTATAATATACTATGTAGAAGGGTAGTTATACACCTGTATAGTTATAATACTATGTAGAAGGGTATTTATATGATTGTTATGATTATAATATACTATGTAGAAGGGTATTTATATGATTGTTATGATTATAATACACTATGTAGAAGGGTAGTTATACACCTGTATAGTTATAATACTATGTAGAAGGGTAGTTATATAATTGTTATGATTATAATATACTATGTAGAAGGGTATTTATATGATTGTTATGATTATAATATACTATGTAGAAGGGTATTTATATGATTGTTATGATTATAATACTATGTAGAAGGGTAGTTATACACCTGTATAGTTATAATACTATGTAGAAGGGTAGTTATACACCTGTATAGTTATAATACTATGTAGAAGGGTAGTTATATAATTGTTATGATTATAATATACTATGTAGAAGGGTAGTTATATAATTGTTATGATTATAATATACTATGTAGAAGGGTATTTATATGATTGTTATGATTATAATATACTATGTAGAAGGGTAGTTATACACCTGTATAGTTATAATACTATGTAGAAGGGTATTTATATAATTGTTATGATTATAATACTATGTAGAAGGGTAGTTATATAATTGTATGATTATAATATACTATGTAGAAGGGTATTTATACACCTGTATAGTTATAATACTATGTAGAAGGGTATTTATATGATTGTTATGATTATAATATACTATGTAGAAGGGTAGTTATATAATTGTTATGATTATAATATACTATGTAGAAGGGTAGTTATACACCTGTTATAGTTATAATACTATGTAGAAGGGTAGTTATACACCTGTATAGTTATAATACTATGTAGAAGGGTAGTTATATAATTGTTATGATTATAATACTATGTAGAAGGGTAGTTATATAATTGTTATGATTATAATATACTATGTAGAAGGGTAGTTATATGATTGTTATGATTATAATATACTATGTAGAAGGTAGTTATATAATTGTTATGATTATAATACACTATGTAGAAGGGTAGTTATACACCTGTATAGTTATAATACTATGTAGAAGGGTATTTATATGATTGTTATGATTATAATATACTATGTAGAAGGGTAGTTATATAATTGTTATGATTATAATACTATGTAGAAGGGTATTTATATGATTGTTATGATTATAATATACTATGTAGAAGGGTATTTATATGATTGTTATGATTATAATATACTATGTAGAAGGGTAGTTATATAATTGTTATGATTATAATATACTATGTAGAAGGGTAGTTATACACCTGTTATAGTTATAATACTATGTAGAAGGGTAGTTATACACCTGTTATAGTTATAATACTATGTAGAAGGGTAGTTATATAATTGTTATGATTATAATATACTATGTAGAAGGGTAGTTATATGATTATTATGATTATAATATACTATGTAGAAGGGTAGTTATATGATTGTTATGATTATAATATACTATGTAGAAGGGTAGTTATATAATTGTTATGATTATAATATACTATGTAGAAGGGTAGTTATACACCTGTTATAGTTATAATACTATGTAGAAGGGTATTTATATGATTGTTATGATTATAATATACTATGTAGAAGGGTAGTTATATAATTGTTATGATTATAATATACTATGTAGAAGGGTAGTTATACACCTGTATAGTTATAATACTATGTAGAAGGGTATTTATATGATTGTTATGATTATAATATACTATGTAGAAGGTAGTTATATAATTGTTATGATTATAATATACTATGTAGAAGGGTAGTTATACACCTGTATAGTTATAATACTATGTAGAAGGGTAGTTATATGATTATTATGATTATAATATACTATGTAGAAGGGCTTGACACTACTGTTTTTTTTTTCAATTATCATTGAGTATAAACTGAGTATATCATTACACTGAAGATGGTCTCTATATGTATATGTTTTTTAACAGCCTGCACAGAAAAGAAATAAAAAATCCCAACCAAAGCTTTGCTGAGGAGGAGACACTGACCCCCATGAAGAGTGCAGATGAAATAGCCCAGTGAGTGTTTATTCGTTTCACAGGGTCAGTGGACACCTAGTGGAGGTCCTGCTGTTTATATATTTTATCCGTAATCCTTAAGATCATGTAAAGTTAAGGTTCACATACTGGAAATTTCATATAAAGATAGAAAACCTTTTAGAAGCGTTCAAGTTGCGTTTTTTTTACTATTGTGCCAGTAGATGGCGCTGAAAGACCAGTCAACAGACTCAAGTACTGTACACTCGTTCACAAAGCAAAGTACAGGAAGTTTACTGACTTATGATAGAGATGCGTTCTGATGATTCCATCATAACTTGACAATGTTGTAAGTCGAGACATGGCCTAGCCTACTCAGCAGTCTTAAAGAATAGTGATCATTATGGGGTAGTATACTGCAGTTTGTTAATAATAACAAATTACAAAACATAATTAAGCAAAACAGAGCAATTTACAGTACCGTACTGTATAAACTATACAATATATATGAGCACCGGTTTGCCTGCCATGCAGACTGAGCCGAAAGCCCTGTACTGAACAATTGTTGGTACGAATACGTCTACCGTTAAACCCTTATATGTGTGTGTGTGTGTGTGTGTGTGTGTGTGTGTGTGTGTGTGTGTGTGTGTGTACATATTTAATTTGTATTATTATATTTATTGATAAATAATAAACATTTATTTTCTATCATATACTTTGTTATGAATTGACATTTAGACATACTGTACACAACATTACACACAGTTACTTATATATAGTTACTTATATAAACATGGTTTTATGTTGCATTGGGTTTTTTCTATCATAGTAAGTTGTCTTTTATTTCCACCCAGATTCCGAAACACTCTGCAACAGAATCTTTGTGTGTCCATGCTGCGGGAAGGATTTCATTACTCCTTCAAAGAGTTTTTCTCATTACTGCAGCGCTGGAAGGCAGCCCGTTTAGCTGCGGGTCCCGACAGCAAGTTGTGGCTCAGACGATCTCTGGAGGAGCAACCACACAAACTGAAGGCGTTGAAAGAGCACCTGACCCGTGCCGAGGCTGCTCAGAGAGCTGGTGCTGCTATTTCCAGAGAATATACACTTACCTCTAATGCGATAGAATGAAAATACAAGTCTTTTTTCTTTCTTCTTTATTTGCATTTTTCAGATCAGAACGTGGAGGTGTATGAGAATTATTTGGCCCTGGCGAAGTTCTTCTCCGAGCCTGAGGACGTGTGGCTGCGTCATCACTTTTATGAGCTCAGCCTCAAGGTTGCAAGCAAGATGGACTCCAGCAGGAGGGAGGCTGAGGCTAGTGAGCACCTCGCCCACCTGCATTTAGAGCAAGGTAACACACACACACACACACACACACACACACACACACACACACACACACACACACACACTCACAATTGTGTTATTAAAGCACATCAGCGTTTGTTCATTAGAATTACTTTACGCCGTTATACATGTCCCTAAGAACATTCCGTTACTATAGAAACACAATAGATAACACAGAGTGATCACAATACAATACAAGACATTGAGCTTGTTTGCATTGCTGTGTGTTGCAGGACACTTGGAACTAGCGCAGGAGCATTTCGAGACGTTACGCCACCTCTCAGCGGGACAGTCGTGGCAGGACGAAAGTGGACACACACACCTGTCCCGTGCATGTGAATGTCTCTGCAAGGTGTACACACTGCTGGCACAGAGGCAGCTACAGTGTAGAGAATACAGAGAGGCCATTGAGCTGCTTAAACAGGCCTACGAGATGGCTAAAGAAGGTAAACACACACACACACACACACACACACACACAAATAATAATAAATCACATGATTGATTCTTTCCTATTTATTTATTTTTTTCTTTCCTTTAGGAGGCAATAAGAAAATGGAGGCGGAGTCAGCATTCCAAATCGGACGCACCTATCAGAGCATGGACAATCAAACAAATGCTAAACAGGTTACCGACATTGTACATGCACTAAAACCCCCTTACACACACACACACACACACACACACACACACACACACACACACACACACATACTGTATGATTAAACTGTTTTGTTTTTCCAGTTCCTGAATACGTTCACGGAGCTCTCTACAACACTGGGAGATGTGGAAAGCCTCTGCAAGGCGTACAAGGCCATTGCCAAATCTCTAGAGAGGTGCGCACACATACACACACACACACACACACACACACACACACACACACACACACACACACACACACAGTAGTTTAAAAAAAAGTTAAGCCTAATTTTATGTGTATAAAAGGGTTATAAAAAAACATTTGACATCCAAAGTACTGAGTATTATATTATATTATATTATATTATATTACATTTTATTACATTATATTATTATTATTATTATTATATTATATTAATTATATTATATTTTCGTCTCTATTAAAGTGTTTTTTTCCATGCATCATGTCTCAGTGTGACATTTTGTGATGTTTGTGATTTGCCTGTGCCCTGTAGTGAGGGTAAAATAGACGACTCCATCGAGCATTTGCAGAAATATCTTGAGGTTTGCCAGATGAACGATCTGCGTGAAAATCTACAGGATGCTTACATGTGCCTCGGGTCCATACACTTCTCCAGAGTAAGAAGAGCAATTACGTGTGTGTGTGTGTGTGTGTGTGTGTGTGTGTGTGTGTGTGTGTGTGTATGTGTGTGTGTATGTTTGTGAAAAAGAAACCCAGGACCACTGGTGGACAGTAAATATAATTCATTAATGTACTTTATTTTTTTTTTTTTACTTTAGTATTTCCATTAGGGAGACTTTTACTGGAACTTCACTACCTTTCAAAATCAGATATTGTACTTTTTACACAACTAGATTTTGTGAAATCAGTTGTTTCTTTTTATTTATGAGGATAAAAATGTAACTGGTCAAACACGCAGCGAGTCACCAATCAGGGTCGAGCGCTCACTCTGTTTTGAATGGCGCTTGGTGTATCTACTGATCACCAACATACAGTTCAGCATCAGTTCAAACATTTAGAGAGGAATAAATGATGAAGAAACTCCAGACTCGAACTCGCCACAACACACGTGACCTTATTTACATGATTTTATTAAATAGTTGAAAAAAAAGGTTTTTGGGCTCATGATAATTAGATAATTAGATTAATGTAATAGAAATCAATTAGTGTTTGATTTATTAATATCATTCTATTAATAGATTGTTGAGCTAAAAGTAACATCAGAGTCATTTCACATAAACTGAGTTGATTAAAGTGACAGAAATGATAATAGGGTCATTATAGCCATAATAATCATAGCACTTTGGATACTTAAGTACATTTGCATGCAAATACTTTTGTACTTGTACTTTCACTGGTGTAATATTTTACAGAGTGTATCTCAACTTTTACTCAACTACATGGTTTCTGCACTTCGTCCACCCCTGCCGAGGACGTGGTCCTTCCTATTCTCTTGACGTTTTCTCCTGTGTGTGTGTGTGTGTGCAGGCTCAGTATGACCGAGGCTGTGAGTATTTCACCTTGGCCTTCGAGATAGCCTGCAGCCTCCACTCGGAAGCACTCATTGAGAAAGCTCAGGTATTACTGGGTATTGCTCGAGCTCATTCCATGCTGCCGGCGTACACGAGCCACTTGCTGAGGAACAAACCACCAAACATCAGTAGACTCATCAAATGGAAAGCGACACGAGAGAACGAGCTCCACGAGAAGATGTGTGAGTGGGTTGGATCTACATGTTGTTGTTAGGATGATGAGTGGTCTTAGTAGGTGCTGATGTGAGCATGCTGGGACTGGGGTCTTGTCTACGATTGTTAAACATCATTTATCTTTATTAGAGTTCTGCTGAAAAACCCTGAATCCAAAATCCTTAGTTTTAATGAGACGTTAATGAGAAATAGGCTGGTAGATACACGCATTTTGCTTACGTTTCATGTCTGTATTAAACCTAGCTTGACCTTGACCTTTCTTTTTCTCTCTCCGCAGAAGAGATAATCAAATAAATCATGCTGACCGAAAAAGAGAAATCCCACCCTTTTTTTTTTCTTTCTGTTTTTTTAATATCTCAGTTGTATTAATTCCCAAACATTACTAAAGTTTTGATCATTATATGAACAAAAATCACTAAATGAAGCTGGCGTGTCCATCATGATCGCACAACCTTACATATCTACACAATTTGGACAAAAGTATCAGGACGCCAGATTTTTCCTGTCATATGAGATCACTGTTGATTATGCATTGCACATTCTTGTCTTTATGTATTTTCTATATATCTGTATTCTATAAACCTTTTGGTAGCAGGGATTCATATACAATATTTATGGAAGTAGATACAGAACCTATTTTAGGAATTATTCAATATACGTGTCTTTTTTGTTGTTGCTGTGACAGGAATTATTCAATCGACCGATAGGGGGCAAAAGTGTATAAAAATACGTTCTAGGTTGCAAAATATTGAACAAGAAATTAAAAATCACACGCACAAAAAAAAGATTTTCAGTTAGTGTGAGTTATTCGGTTGATGTGAGAGGATGCGGAAATAATGACTACATCAGGAATAAACTGTACAGCAAACAAGGCGAAAAACAACCAAATGAACCTTCGTGTTGAGCGAAGCATGAAATTGAATTGTGTGGGAAATGCAACGGTTATGAAATATTCAAGGCAGACATGAGAAAATGATTAATGCATTATTTCTGTGCAGTTAGTTATACCAAAATACACTAATAAAAATTGTTTATAACACAATTCCTTCTACACGTGACATTTCATCTGTCTGAATTTTATTATCCAGCAAAATAATGTTTATTTTCTTTTAATTTAATTGAATTTGTACACTGTTTTTAAGAATGGACATTGTCCCAAAGCAGCATCATTAAACACAATTGATTACAAATTCACATTTTAGCATCATAGATTAGTTTCTATTTATTTATAAGTGGTGACAGTGGCAAAAAAAAATGGTATGAGGATGAAACCTTGAGAGGAACCAGTCTCAAAAAGGAACCTTTCATTGTTGAGGTTCACTGATGGGTTTTTGAATGTAAAAAACTGCTCATGGCATCGCAGCCACAAGCCATTGGAGCAAACTGTCCACACTAATCAGAGTCCACATAGATTTTCATGGTCCCAAAATTAACCCTCCACCTCATGTGGTTTCCTATTGTTGAGAACTTCATCCAGGGGTACGGATGGATCAGGCAGATCTGGAGAGAAAAAGAGGACAGGATAAAAATTAAAAGAACAACATATTTTTTTTATTTTTATAACAAATATTAAAATTCACACTTTATCTATGTAAGGTTTATTATAGTATTATAATAGTTTTATTTAATATTTATATATTAATATATCTTTATTTTGATAGTTTTACAATTAAGTTTAATTAAAGATAAATTATAAATTGTTCCATTATTATTTAGGAATAAATCTGATACCAGGTTTAAAAACTGGTTGCCATATATGCCATTATCCCCTTCCCTTTTGGGAATGTTTGGTTTGGACTTCCTGCTTTCGTTTAGCATTTTTGTCTGTCTTTCTTCTGTCTATCTGTATTTCCCTCACCCCAGGCACACAGGGAAGGGGGTCAGACTTTTATTAAAGGAAAAATTTTTTTTTGCAATGTCAAAAAGAAGCTTGGAGGATTTGGTTGAATATAAGAACTATGTCCTACCACAGAGAATCTCCAGAGTGTTGCTGTGACACCATGGGAAAAAAATTGAAAGAGCCAAGCCCATAAGATGCATTTGTTCTGTCTGAGTCATCCTGGTTGTGCAATAGAAAAGAATTCACTCTGTCTTAGGAGGATTGTGCTTTCTGGGTGGCCCTGGGCCTGTCAATCACAGCAACTCTAAACCAATCAATGTGCCTCTTTGAGCTCACCTGAATGCCGGAAACTTTCAAGCAGCAACCTGTAAGTTCGTTATTGTTACACATATATATTTACTCTTGGTTGAGTCAGGATAATGTTGTCGTGTACTCGTATAAGAAAATAATTAGTGAAATGATTAGTTTTTCAGACCGAGTTCCAGAAATTGTTTGATTCCTCTTACACAATATCTGGCAATAGCATTGGTTTGTTTACTATATACAGTACAGGGCCTGTCAAAAGTTTGAAAACACCTAGGCTTTTGTTTTTTTAGATTTTTTAGAGACACATGCATGTTCCCTTTTTATTTCTATGTAACAAACTTGGTCATATAACAGTATGAATCCTCTGAAATCTTCTGAAATCCTCTCTTAGCATGAAGAACAACTTTACACATTTTTAGCATAACAGCTATTTCCTCCAAACGTTCAGCTGGAATACTTTGCCAAGCCTCTTGTAAAACTTGCAGAAGTCTATCCCAGAGCAGTTCAATAGGATTTAGGTGTGGTGACTGGGCAGGTCATTCCATGATAGATAACACTCCTGCCCACTGTTTCAGAGCTTGGACGTACACTTAGGCTGTCATTGTCTTGTATGGTGAAGTGAGCCGCAGTCTAGACGGAGTTGCATGGTGTGAGCTGAAGTATGGAATGGTAGCCATGTTGGTTCAGTTTTCATTTCACCCGGAATAAGTCCTCAAAACAACCCCATGCCAGTAAGCCTCTAGTCCCAAGTGTTTGACTGTGGGGGTGAGGCAGTGTGCTAACATCTCTCCTTTTCTCCATCTTAAAGAAGTTCTGTTATAGACCAAAATGTCACATTTGCACTCATATTGTCCACAGAACTTTATTCCAGTCATCAACTGTCTAATTCTTGTGTTTTTGTTTGTTTGTTTGTTTGTTTTTTGCTTTTTTGTTGCATAGAATCAAAAGGAACATGCATGAAAGTTGTGGAACATCAATTTAGTTCCTATTATAACATGCAAATATTAATTTCCTCCGAGCCTCTGTTTATACTTTCTTGACTTTTTAACAAAGAGCTGACACTGGAGACTCCTTCCATCAATGCTACATAACTACTTCCATTTACAAACAGATACCACCATCAAACGATTAATGTTATCAAATAATAATTATTAAATAATAATAATAATAATAATAATAATAATAATAATAATAATAATAATAATTAATTGATTAAATAATAATTTTTCAACATGAGAATTCAGCAACAATCAGTACCAGTAATATATTTTTTTTAATTACTGGGGTGCCTTTTTGTCTTTGTCTTTGTTTTTTTTTCTATTCCTGCTCACAATCCAATATAATGCATTGTATAAAGCGTTGAAGTTGAGTGTCTGGCAACCCGGCCATTATTTCTGGCTAGCGCACGAATGTAGGGGCACATCAGCTCGCGCGCTCAAAGAGCACACTCAGCCTCATCAAGCCAAGCTTCCAGCATGCTCATGAAGATAAGATATAAGAGGAGCCACCGCTGAACATCTCGTTGTTGCGGTAAGTTTGCATGATTTGTTTTTGTTGTTGATGATGATGATGTTGGTGAAACTTCAGTGTTTTCTCCTATGCAGTGTTTGTAAGCTTATAAAGCTTCACAGGGTTGATATTGCATAGGTTGAGGGATGAGTGTGTGTGTGTGTGTGTGTGTGTGTGTGTGTGTTTGTCTGTGTGTGGGTGGGTGCATCTTCTGCATCTTTATTATGCACCTGAATACTTGATGCCCCTCTAAAGATATATTAAAAGAGATACAGGTGATATTACCCTTGATGGTGCACAGATACAAGTAAACTTTGTGACCTTTGTTTCTGTTCATTGATCATTGTGATATGAGTTATAGCTTATTTTGGAAATAGATCTCATTGTAGATCTGGAAACTCTAGTCTTCAGGTTCTCAAAGTGGGATCCAAATGTACTATAATTCTGGGTTCTTTTGTCTTGGAGTGCTCACAATTACATTCTCATGCAAACACTTTTTATTGGTCTAAAGAACCTGGCAAAAACTCTGGACCCTGTGAAGATGCTTGGAGCCTGCAGATTGCTTCTCACAGCTTTTGTATAATTTCTTACTGTTAATGGCCTTTATTAGTGGTCAGATTCAAAAACTAAAATGCATCCAGATCTATTAATGTTAGACTTAATCTGTTATTTAAATAAAAAATAAAAAATCTCTCTATTCCCTATATGCATATACACTACTGTAATTTGTCCAATATTTTCATTATTTATCCCTGGTTAATGAACCCCTTGCCTGCTATTCAAAAAGCTTCTAACGGCAGGTCGGTGTGTAAGATCCCCATTTCCTGTTCTGTGTAGTGCAATTAAACAGGGATTACAAGCCATTTAGAAATCAGGTTGAAGGAACTTGGGGTCTGCATTATTAGATTTGTTTCCCATTTCGTTAGGAAGTCGTGGCCATGGTGGGATCTGGATAGCCTAGAGAGGTTGTGAGAGATATAAGCTTAGTTAAGCTAAGTTTATAAAATTACTATAATGACTATTCTCATCAACATCGCATTTTAAGATTGGAAAGTTCCAGAAAATAACTGTGTCCGTTTGGATGACGAGTACCCATATGTGCTATGTACACCAATGTTTTGCATTATTGCCAATTTCTCTGAAATGCAAAAGAGATATTAACCTAGTGCAAGGTTTTCAAAACTGATTGGCCCCTTGAACGTTTCCGTAGCCGGACCTGACTTGTTTCTTCATCATTCAGGACTTTGTAATGTAGATCCAGGACTGGAAAAAATACAATTGGAAATAGAAATCATCATCAAGTCATGATTGAAGTAGTTCTGCTTGGGTTCTTCTACGTGTTCCTGCTGGATCCATGTTTTCTTCAAGATTTGAAATATAATACAATGCCACTGTTTGGTGCTAAAGCCTTCACGTGTGCAACGTCCACCAGTTTCAAGGACGCAGTAAACCGAAATCACAGGTGCTTGCAAAGGTTCTTTACCCAGTCTCTACCACAGGACATAGTTTTCCTGCCAGGCAGCTGTCTGTGATATAAATAGGATCTGTGTGCTACTTTCGGACAGCCGTGTTCACATGTTGTTTTGCTTTTTTTTTTATCTTTGCAATCTTTTTATGCATTTGAAATAAGATTGTTTGTAATAAAAATAAATAGCTACAATGAAAAAAATTGGGAAATAATTCAGAATCCGATGGACAAAAAGGATTAAATCTTCTTGTGTAGCACTTGTTATGTAAAGTCACTCTAACCAGAGCTGTCACTTCTCTGATGGGCCTTTAATAGAATAATAAAACGTCTTGATTCATGGTGTGAAACCATGGTTTTGTACAGAAGCACAGAGCTGTCGAATTCTCGAAACGGATTGGTCAGAAGCTTTAGGATGAGTATGTTGGATGCGTAAATTAATAATATACAAATGAAAAGTGGGTTGTTATTTAACCTAGAATAATAATTTATAGATAATGATAACATCACCAACTGTAATAATATTTCTAATAGTTATAATAAGTGTAAAGAGATGCTACAGTTTAATAAAAAAATGGCTCCAGTATCATTTTTTTTAATCCTCAGGACTGAAGAATTAGCTTTTTTGGGCTTCTTGGTGACACGACTTGCTGCATTTGTACCCTACAAAAAGGGGAAAGAGGTAAAGATAGGGGGAAAAAAGTTTGGCATTAAAAAAAAAAAAAAAAGCTGTTTATATGTCGATCCCAGGAACAAAGTTGTGATCCGCATTAGTAGGAAGTGGGACCAAACACTTCGGCATGTTTTTAGAGAAAATGTCAAGGTGATTTATGGGTGGCAATAGAAAAATTTTTCATGTACACTGCAAAAAAATAATAAAAAAAATAAGATAAAGTCAAATAAAATCAGTGTGTACAAATTCAAATTCAATGAGAAAACAACTGGAAACAAAACAAGTTTCGTTTGTGATGTTTGGGAAAAAAAAAAAAAAAGACTCACCTCTTCTTAACGATCCACTTTCAACACTAAAGGAGGAAATGACCCATTACAATAGTAATATATACAGGCGCCCACTGTGTGTGTCCTACGGCTGGGACGGATTTGTAGAACAAATGCCGGTGGCCAGATTTATGCTATTGTCAAAGCAGTTAGTGAAATGGTGCAAAGACTGCCAAGTGTAAATAACAAGAGGCATACACAGTTAAAGAAATAAAAGGAATAGGATAAGATCGTGTAAGATGGAGACTTGTAATTAAGACAAATAGGACTGGAGAACATACACTATATGGAAAAAGATTGTGGACCCCTGAACATCAGATTGGTGCGCTCTTCTCCTCCACACTTCTGGGATTTTGTGGAGATTTGTAGTCATTCAAGTGACAGGAAAATATCATGCTACAACATCCAAAGACATCCTGCACAATAGCTGTATATAGCTCTAATAGATACTTCTAAATTTGAGGTAAAAGTTTGGGTTTCAGACATGACAGACAGCTGTCCCAATATTACATATAGCATATGTAGCTGTATCAAAATGAATAGGCATCTACAGCAAACATCTACAGAGAGGAACGTGCAGCTGAGGAGCGAAATGAAATATGAGCTAGAGAGAAATAGAAAGAAAGTGATTGTTTGTAGATACTGTAGACACACAGGTGATAAAATTATTAGCATTTGACCATTTTATGCGTACGGTAGATATAAATGTAAAAATCTATATGTATAGAAGAATTCGCTGGTGGAAGGACTCAGTCAGGAGGTTTTGCACCAAGTCTTCAATGCAGAATTTCTTACTCTTATACTGTAACACTGTGTCACTGTGACACAAATTTTTATTTATTTATTCATTTTCTGTTCAACCTCAAGGATCTTGTGAGGGAACGACTTGATTTGTGACCATCCCATAAGATTAAATGGGCTACTTGAAAGAATAAGGGCATCTGCCAAATGCTGGAAAATTGGGATGTTGGAATGTTGTAACCCAGTGGTTTAGATGTTGGACATCTGATTGGAAGATTGTGAGTTTATATCCCACCATCCCACTTGATCTTTTGGCCCTTATGCAAGGCCCTTAACCATTAATTGCTCAGTTGTATAAATGAGATAAATGTCAGTCAATCTGCATAACAATGTCTGCCAAATGCCATAATTGTGAATGTGGCTATAAATGTATCTATCAATAGAAACAAACGAGTGAATGATCTGAGAGGAATAAAACTCCTGATGAGAAATGCCTGATATGCTGTTAGAGGGGGAGAAAAAGACTCTGCCTCACATCGTTGGTTGTTTTCCCTTTTAACAGCAAGCTCTCTGTTGTTTTTCATTACGTGTTATGTAACTAACGCTCCATTTCAATCCTACACTTCTTTCTTTTTTTCTTTTCGCTCTAATTACTAATTTCTGCTCGTTTCTCATCAGGCTGATGAAACGCTGCCATAATTTGCTTTTAAATTCTTCAAAAACTGATTCAGACCGAGTTTCTTTCCCGAATAAGGTCTTGAAGTGAAGAATTGATTACAGGGATAAAGCAATTTGGTGCCTTGTTTTTGTTCGTATTGTTTCTCTGTAATTCTGTGTGTGTGTGTGTGTGTGTGTGTGTGTGTGTGTGTGTGTGTGTGTGTGTGTGTGTGTGTGTGGAGAGACCGTGGGCTAATGAGGGAGTGACTCCTCTTTTCACAATGATGTATGATGTGGTTATAATGCTAGAGGATACAAGAAAAGCCCTTGTTTTTGAATGCTTCAGCAGTTCCGGTTTTAAAAAAAAGGGACAGCTCATGTTTAATTGCTAATTTTGTGCTTTACATTGAATGATTGATTATTGATTCTTGCGGGCAATATTCAGAAGTTTGCATGCATTTGGACAAAGCATTTGTTTATTTCTATAATGTCTCTGGGAATGGTTGGGAAAATGGAGGAGAACATCTCTAGGAAACAAACATGGCGCCGTTCCAAAATCTCTGGGGTGTACGGTGCACTTTACACACACATAGATATATAATAATATGTTTTGGTCCTTGAATAGACAATATAATCAATATAATCAAATTATAAAGTCTCATAGGCCAACGGAAAGCATTAAGCTGTTACATGTGTTTTGTGTGTGTGTGTGTGTGTGTGTGTGTGTGTGTGTGTGTGTGTGTGTGTGTATATAAATTTGATATTAATTATAGAGTTAGAGTATACAAAATTCACAAGTTTGTACATGGATTATGGGTAGTAACCATATTTCCCAAAGCCATGTCACATGACTTCCCACACCTGATTCATTGTCATGATAATTAGACCTTGCACTGTACTGTATATACACTTACACTTCACCACACTTGTCTTTTGTTTGTTGTTTTCTCTGTTTCTTCTCATCCTCATGCTGAGGTTACGGTTTCCTTGATGTTTTTCCAGCAGTATGTCAAATGAACTTCAGTTGCATTTGCTTCTTGCCTTTACTTCTTGTTGTAAGCTGTAAGTTTAAAGCTGGAGTGAAGATAAAAACCAGCAAAGCACAGAGCTGTAATAAATAAAGAGATACAAACGTTGGACAGAATGATAGATAGGTTACACACAACCGCACATATACACAAATACGACACAGGAACAACATTCAATACCAATAACTGCATTATTGAACGATTCTTTTTTGTTTGTCTCATTGTAACTGCTTATTCCTATATAAATGTAAGAATTTCTCTCCATTCTCAACCAGTTGCCTTGTGAGCCTTTCTGGAAGGCCTCCCATTTATATTTGTTCTAAATTCATTCCCAACAATTTATTACATCTCTAGTGTACAATGAAATATTTTTCTTCACATCCCCCAGTTTGGAAGGAATTCGGGTCGGACCACAGGGTCAGCAGCTTTACAGCACCGCAGTAGAGCAAGCTGAATGTTAACAATGTTCGAGGGCCCTAACAGTGACATTGAGTGTTGATCTCTCAACCTTCTGAGTCGCATCCCAGAACCACAGCAGCTCAGACTAAACATGTCAGGATTTATTGTAAATGGAAGCAGACCGTGGTAGCAAACATTGGATTATTTTTCACATGTTTACATCATATGATATATTTTTGGGACGATTTGCTAGCTGTTTGTTTGTGGGTTTTGTCGAACTGGGAACTGAGTTCTGACGAGGCTCAAGAAAACCTAAATTCCAAACGACACACGCCAAAGAAGTCTAGAGTCTTATATAGGACTGATAATTTACTACGCATTTAGCGTGATATTTCATTCTGAGATTCAATCAAGTGAGAGCTGAAATCAACCTACACAAACAACAACAGGCTAGAGGTTTTGAGGACCAAAGGTTGAGTTAACAAGGGTTCAGTACTCCCTTTTCCCATCATTTTTAAAATAATGTTACTGTTATCGGTACATTTATAAACTAATAAAATCAGGCTAGGACCAAGTGCGTCGCTTAGAAATAGTAGTCGGTTAATGTAAAACTTAACCATGCTAGTCTTTACCCCGTAACTCTTCCCCCATTTGTATGTACTCTTCCGTACTCTTCCCCCATTCCCCCGTGTATGTGTTTTGAGTGTTTGTGCCCTGTCAGTGTAAACTATGTGGGTTGTTAAGAACCACATGACTGTCTTTACAAACTGGTGTTGTGTCTCTAATCGCTTATTTATGTACTATCAGTGTGACCATTATTGTGTACTCACGCTAAGTGGTTTAATTCGAGCGCTTTCATTTCGAAAAACCTCTCATGTAGCCATTAAACCCACCAAAATGTATTTCTTGCTTACTAGTTTTGGGGATATTCTAGTTTTTTTAGTATGTAATATGAAAACTATCGTACATGGACTTTGCTACATTTTATCAAAAATTGGTTTTGGCACTGACATATCATCCAGGCCTACATAAGTGTGTAAACCATTTAATTTGAGTTGCCACTGATTCTGCTACATGAAAATTGTATACATTTTTTACAGTCTCAATGAATAAGTTTTGCTCATTGTGCACAGAGTTTAAGATCCCGAAGCTTGTAGCCAGAAAAGTGTCCAAATGTTACATGGTGAGGCTGAGACTTCTAAGAATATGTTTGGTATGCATGGTTTTAATGGTATGTAGTGGTTAATGGTGCAAGGTTTGATGTTTTGAAGATGCCAAAAAATGATTTCGAGTCTGTAGCAAGTTTGGGCATTATCTTTAAATCAGCAGGCAGTTGAATGTATTATTCATGTTATCCTAATATGTCTGTTATGCTGGCTAGTAAGCCAGCTCCAACCCCCCTTTTAAATCTGTGAATTATCAACACAATGACAAGGCGTTTATTCGGAGGCTCTGTTAATACAGTGTCACGGAAATGTGCGTCAGTCAGGAAGCGGACATGAAGCAACTTCTTTTAGTGAGGTCTGTCAGTCCTTGGGTGAGCTGGTGCACATCCAAGTGTACAAGACTATTTCTGGCGTTAATAATGGGAAAATAAGCAAGCCTGACAGCATCATGAAGGCCATGGAGCGGCTTATCAGCACTAAGACGCACAGAGGAGTGAGTCAGTTACTTCCCCTGAAGCAGAAAAGTGGGGGATCTTATGAAATCAGTTGGCACTCATCACTGAGCTTGAATCTTCCCGTTTATTAACCAGAGGGATCTGATAAACTGGAATGAACAAATGATTTCATACTTGCATGCACTCTTACTATCAAAACAACCCCCTCCTTGAATCTCGAACCCCCCGACCCCCACCCCACCCATCCCAAACTCACGTTTAAGTAGTAGCGGATGCTGAGGTACTTCTTAAAGACTGTCTTTTGTATCTGTGCAACAATGGCTTATTTTTAAACCCGAACACTGCCAGACGTGCAGCCCAATAGCGTCGGAGGAAGATAGCCCTTCTTTCCCTTCATCCTTCTTTGCATCCTTCCCGGGCTTCCGAAGCTCCTAGTTCCCCCTTGGAGTATAAATAACCCTAGCAGGACTCCCGAGTGCTGACGCAGAGCCGAGACACCGGCACACCATGTCTATCGTGGCTCATGATAAAAACCAAAAAAAACTAAAAATTGTCTATAATGTATGCTGATTAGAGCGTTATTGTTAATCATAGCGAACAATTTCCGGAGCTCGATGCATGCCTGTTGCATGATTGGGAATGTGTGGGATGCTAATCATAATCATAACCATTTCCAATAATGGCAGGCTCCAAAGGAGTTTTTACACCAGAGCAATCTGCCGAGGGTTCACATTTTTTATATTTCGTTATAGCAGTTCTAAATTGTTTCTTCTCACTGAAACTGGAGATCCTTCCAAAATGTTGAACTTTAGGAACCTTATAAAAATTTTTACCATAATGATATCTTTTCTTTATAACCTTCTTTTGCTTGTGTAACATCCAGTTTTTGTAGAACTACCGTCAAGGGTCTAATCGACATTTCTACTCCAGCATCGTTAAAATTATATGATTTATGGCTCCTTTAACCCTAATTTGTTGTCTGGTGTTCTACGGCTGGTCTTGCATCATTCAGCGATTTGTCTCTGCTCCCCAAAATACACACATTTCTTTCAAGTATCTCTTTATCTACAGAGTTGAAAAGCCTGCAGTTTGTTGCGTTGATGTTTCCCATGTTGTAACAAGGGGCCCTCTGCTTCCCAGTCCCCAGTGTTCTTGGCCTTTAACCTTCAATAGTGAACTGCCCATGCCGTGCCTCAAGGGATTGGCAGAGGTCATGTGATCCTGCACGGTTTCCTGTTTCCAACACGCAATGTTTCTCCGAGCATGAAACTCTCCCTTCATTCTTGTAGACAAACACTGCTCACTCAGTGTATACACAGATAATTGCTTAAAAATAACAAACATAACCGAGGAGACAGTAAATCATTTTGAAGAGATCCTTTCTGGAGAACTGAAACTTAATGAAACCTATTGCACAAAAATATTATATGGACAAAGGTTTGTGGACACTTGAGCATAAATTTGTGTGCTTTTTGTACATCCCAGTCTACATTTAGTCCCCATTTGCTGTTTTAATATCCTCCATACTTACCTTGGAAGATGTTCAACGAGATGTTGGAGTGTTCTTGTGGAGATTTGTGCTCATTCAGCCACAAAAGTGTTGGTACTGATATAGGTGATGTGAGGAGGTCTGAAGTGCCTTCAAAAGCATTTCAATTCATCCCAAAGGTGTTCACTAGTGTAGAGGTTTTAGCACTATAGAAGATTTTTATCAAACAATATCTTCTTGGAAGGTTGGAGGTTTGGGTCTTCTAGACCAAGTGAAAGGAATATTTAATGCTCCCACATCCAAAGACATGTTATACAATTGTGTGCCTCCAAATTTGTGGTAACAGATTGGTAACACATATAGCTGAAAATGACAGAAGTCCCAATAATCTTGTATTCAGTATACTTTGCTAGAGACGCTACAACAGATTGACGTGGTGTAAAAGGAACGAAGCATTCTATTGAAGAAAAGTTAAAACCTTCTAGAACTTTCCTCATAGAAGTGGCTCTGCTAAAGGTCTATTAGCTTCATTGAACAGAGCGCTTCACAATGCCGATGACCTCCTGGTCAAAACTGCCGGGACTCATCATCCGTCACATCACGGAGCTCCGATTTCTAATTCTAAAGTTGTTTTCATCTACGCTCTATACTTATTTCCCCAGGTTTTCTTTTGAAATGAAATGTGAAAGGGAGAGAAACGAGGACTCAGAATGTTTTTCAAGGACATGTGGTGGTAATTGCTGCTTAAAAGCTTTCCGCTCGGCGCTTTATTGTGCTCCAAATGTCAGATATGATGGTGAGATTTACGTAAAAACATTTCCCCTCTATATGTGCCTACACCTTCTCCTGAATAACGGCGTTTCAGACTCAAATCTCATCTTTACAGGTCAGACACAACGTCACACTACATCAATTCATATTTACTGACTTTTTCTTTTTTCTTACGGTGGAGTAAAGAAAATGAAAGTTAGTATAGTTAAGAGCAAGTATCAGTGGCAACTTAAAAATCTATATAAATGTTTCTATGTCTTTCATCTAGAAACCAAAAGGATGATGTAGTAATAATAACAATAATACAAATAATAATAATAATAATTATAATAATAATAATAATAGTGAGTTAGCAACAATGGCTAACAGAGGGAACAAAATACCATTATTGCCTCACTTCGAAAATATTTTTTGTATTGTCTTTGGACTAACATAATGCGATTTTTTCTTTGAAAGGTCATAGAGGAACATAGTGTAAGATGATGTAGGATGGATGCGGTAATATAACATTTTCCATTTACTCGAACCAGAACACCAACTTTGTGCTCCCTGTGCCAGCTCCATGTTTCGATATTTTTTACATGCCGTTGGAGTGGAAGGTCTTAAGTGGCCTGTTATAGAGCCCTGACCTCAACCCTAGTAAACACCATTTGGATGAATTGGAAGATTGACTGTACCCCAGGCCTCCTTACCTCACCTACATCATTACCAGAATTTACTAATGCTCTTGTAAATAGTCTTATGCCACAGTACTTAAGCGAACCTCTGGACTTTTATGATCTGCCTTTCCTACTTAAAAACCTCAAAAGGTGCAGGCTCTTTGTTGGTACCTTGAACAATGAAGGCTACTTCAGGAGCCAGTGTTTTCTCTTTTATAGCTCTGGATTAGCCTTCCAAGTAGTGTTCAGTGGCTAGACACAGATTCAGTATTTTACATCGCCACCCCCACCCGACCCCTTCTAAATATGGTTAATTATTTCCTTATCAGTGTTTCACTTTAATGTTGACTCCTTCAATATTTGGGTAAATCAGCTTGCTTATATGATGAACGTGTCTTGTTTCCACAGGGAACTGATGTGTCTTTGCGCCTCCTTTCAGTGCCTCCTGTAGTGCGTCATGGGAAATCACCAAACATTCCTACTGCTGCTTCTACGGATGCTCACCACCGAGGTGTGTGTGTGTGTCTGTGTGTCTGTGTGTCTGTGTGTCTGTGTGTCTTTGTGTGTTCTGAGGAATTGGCTAAAATTAGGTCACTGTATCAACTACCAAGCAAGTTACCAAGTTTTTTTTTTAATACTTATAGTACACAGGAATTGTTTTATTAATACAACGTTATATAAAATATTTATGAATTAAATATTTATTAAAACATGATAATATGTCAAAATGATAAAGATTGGTCATTGGTCCCGATTAATCTGAACTACAAGAAATGTTCAATTTGTTGTAAAAAAAAAAAAAAAAAAGTATGTGTGTATATATATATATATATATATATATATATATATATATATATATATATATATCAGCTCTGTGTTCATAACACCATAACAGACCTACTGACTTAAAAGAAAGAAAGAAGGTTGTGTGACAGTGTGTGTGTGTGTGTGTGTGTGTGTGTGTGTGTGTGTGTGTGTGTGTGTGTGTGCGTGTATGTGTGTCTGCATCTGTGACTTCCTTTGCAGTTGTGTCAGGCCGAGGATGTGATAGCGACGACTATGATACCAGTGGAAGAAGTGACTGATATCCCAATATCCCCCAATGTACTGAGGGTGTCAAGGGGCAGATCCTGGCAGCTCAGTTCGAGTGTTACCTCAAAATACTGCACGACCCACCATACACAGAGCTGGGTCAGATACACAGACACGTGCACACACACACACACACACACACACACACACACACACACACACACACACACACACACACACACACAATAGGGAAACACAGATTTTATATCTGGGCTTGAACAAAGAATTACAAGAAGATAATATCCCATGAGTTTAAAAAGAAATGTATTATTATTATTATTATTATTATTATTATTATTATTATGATGATTATTATTATTATTATTATTATTATTATCATAGTCATTATCAGCAACATCATTATTTAATATGATTAATTAATTTTGTTTGTTTTTGAAAATTATATTTTTATTCTGATGGGGTGTAACACAAAATTCACGGTTCGGTACGTACCTCGGTTTTTAAATACCAGCGCAGTTCAATTTCGGTACAGTTACTGGAAGAAATGCAAAACATAAAATTGCTTGTCGTTTTTTATTAATGCAGGTTATTATGATTAACATTTGTGAACATCAACAGTTTACATTTTGAAAACAATTTTTAATGTATAAAAATAAAATAGAATGAATTAAATAAATGCAATACATTTTTATTATATGAATTAAATTGAGAAATCGATTAAATTGGCACAATTTACATTGATTAAATAAAATTAGATAAATGGAAAAATGTAATTAAATAATTTACATTTGTTAGACCCTATTTTGGTAATACAGATTAATTAATAAATATTTTATCTAAAGATACATTCTACGTAACTGTTCTACTAATTTTAGCATAATTTACGAATGTATTTATTTCTTCCATCCTTCGTTCGTTCACTCCCTCAATATGTGGAATCCATATCTCTAGACTGTTGCTGAAATGTTGGTGATGGCAGGAAGTGGCAGCAATTTTGCACATGCGCAAAACAAAATTGTTTTGTTTGATTTGTTGTCAAAATTGTTTACAAATTGTATTTACGTTACGGAGCGAGTAGCCTCAGTGACACTGTGCTAACTCTAGCTTCCTTTTTTATACCCCTGGCATTGTTGCATATGTTTTTAAGTTTAATAATGATTAAAAAAAGCTCTGCACTGAAAACGTTTGGTACGAATAGGTATATCATTACAACGATAATATGTTATTATTGATCCAGTCATGACGTGAACACTATAGTTAGTGTTAGTTCTATATACTGCTACCTCAGTAAATAAGTTTGGCTGTCTGGAACGTCGTAAGTGTGACAAATGCGAGTGGTGAACATTCCGATGTGCATTAGTGGAGGGGAAGCCTGTTCACTCTCTCTCTCTCTCTTTTTCTCTCTCTCTCCTAAAAGAATGGAAGCAGAATTATTCAGTGTCACTTTTGCCCACCGGCTGACCATCTTTGAATTTTCTTTTCTGTTTGTGTGCGTCAGGCTTCCTTGGATTGTGTACCAGGCTCTGGTCTGAGGAAGCACATGCTCTTGGCTCTTTGTTTCTTTTTGCGCTTGTTGAGTTTTTGCTGCACCTCTTCATGAACCCCACTGTAAACACTGCGTCCATCATGTGGGCCTCTCAGATCCTCCATGTTTGCGTGTCTTTGTGGGAATACATGTTATCGCCAGGTTCTGACCATAAAGGGAATGGATTTTTTTTTTTTTTTTTTGATAGCTTTTCTTCAGGGAAATAGCTAAAATGAGCTAAAATAATGTTGGTACATGTTTGAATTGGTTTGCTGTTCCCTTTTTTATGTTGATACTTCAACAGTTTAGGCTGGGACAGGAAAATTATAATTCAGGGTGGCAATATTAAAACAGAGAACAGAAATTGCTAAAGGGTAGTTCTCAAAATCCATGATGTCACATTGTTTTTCCTGTCACGGCCAACGTTTTTATGACAGTCTGGCAATATGAATTCTTTTGCATTTTATGTACAGCTTCAAGAATTTCTCTTAAAAGCAGAAATTCCTGACAATTCCGCATATCGATAGAGTGAATGAATATATAAGGGAAGGAAGGAATTAATTTATGAATAAATAAGTAAATTGAATCAATAAATAAATAACTATCTTGTGTGTTTCTTTACTGGAGACATTTGTTAAAGTGTGTTGAAATAAGAACAGTTAAGTAAAACAAATCTTTAGAAGATGAAATATTAAATACAGTCGTTTGTGCCAATTTAATTGATTACTTAATTCATTGAATATAATAAAGAAGGCTATTGCATTAATTGTATTTAATTGTATATTTAATTTTTGGTTTAAACCAAGTAGGAATTTTACTGAAAATTGTTTTAAAAAATTTAAACCGTTGTCATGTTCAGAAATAGTAAAAATAATCCACGACGTTTGTGTTTTCTCCCCCAACTGAACTGAACCTTGACTTAAAACCCGAGGTACAAAATGAGCCATTTATTTTGTGTACCATTACACACCTAGTATAGTATATGGTTGTATAATGGTTGTGTAAAACTAACATTCTACCTCACTACTGCCCCCTTAGGGCCATACTGTAACCGCACATGGGATGGCTGGCTGTGCTGGGGAGACTCGGAACCAGGAACCGCCATGCAGTACTGCCCTACTTATTTCCATGACTTCGACCCAGCAGGTGGGCCTTCATCCTGCAGTATCAAGAAATGTGTGTTCGGTTTCTGTCAGAATTGTCTGACAGCATGTTTACGTGACTTTCCTGATCCGTCTTTGTTCCCCCAGAGAAAGTAACCAAAGTGTGTAACTCGGATGGACAGTGGTTCCGACATCCAGAGAGCAACCGACTGTGGTCCAACTACACCCTGTGCACTGCCTTCACAAAGGAAAAAGTCACGGTTGGAGCTTTTCTTTTTTGAGAAGTGGTTGTGTGATCTGGCCTGGTCAGAAAGTTGTAATTTACAATAGATTATGCCTCCTATATCAATTGGCAGTTAATAACTGTTATCTATTAAAGAACAACACATTGTGCTTTTTATCAATTTATCGTTTGTTACACTTCCTTTTCACATACTCACATCAATGTGTAACCATGGTAACTATAGACATTTTATTGTCTTAGAGCAATACCATTAATATCGTTTAAATAATTGGAACAACTGTTAGATGTGCTAAGAGGTAAAATACTTTCTGACCAATCAGATTTGTGTATACTGCAAGGATACATTAATATAACGCAAGTGAATTATAAAAGTGTCTCTATAAACAACGTTTGGGTTAAAACTAATTATCCGACCCTTTAAAAGTGTTGAATTGAATCCACTCGCTATATTTTTCCTCCAGATTCTGTTTTCGTGCCACAGGGATGCAACAAAGCGCAGATTGCTTTTCCGCAGTGCCCGTGTCGATCCCCGCTAATCAGTTTTTCTCCACTCAGTAATCATATTACCTGCCTTGACAGCTCTGTTCCCACGCGAACCTCCACACGGCTGTAATCCATACCCGCCGCAAACAAGAAGAATTTGCTTTTCATCTCCCTATTGAAATTCTTCGAAACATCCCACACAGCAATGAGCTACTAATGAAAATCGAAGTCAATTACGAAGGCTTTGGCAGGAATCACAAATGCCACATGGTTCAGAAAGATGGATGCGAATGCAGAGAAAGCAGTAAACGAGCTCATTATTTCTTTCTGATCCACTCTTCACAGGTCGCGTTCACCATGTATTATCTGGCATTGCTGGGTCACACCCTATCTGTGGTCTCCCTGATTATATCCATTTTCATCTTCTCATATTTCAAGTGAGTAAAGAGCATCACGCAAATAGATTTCACACGAATGCCAGAAATATAATAATACACATATTAAGGATCTAAAGCTAAGACAGAGATGCTAGCACTGATTTAATGTAGAAAAGAATATTTTGTTTTTATATAGCCTGCAGTTGTATGTTCTAACAGGGTTCATATGTACTCTTTGCACAGAGTCAGATCTTCTGATTAGGAATTTACTGTTATACCACCAGCACAGCAACTGATATTAAGTGTCCAATCGTATTAAATAAATTTACGCTACAATACTAACAGCATTGTTTACATCTACAAAGAAAGAAATGAATACAAAATATGCAAGCCATCTCATATTGAATTTACTCATATAAACTCATAAACACGTGATTTTGAGTTAGGTAATGATGTAGACGAAGTGAGAAGTAACAGGATGCAAACAGCTTTCCAGTTCATTCCAGAGGTGTTCTGTAGAGTTGAGGTCAGAGCTCTATAGCAGGAGATCTCCCACTCCAACCAATCTAAAACATATCTTCACAGAGCTGGATTTGTGTACAACGGCATTGTCATGCTGGAACAGGTTCGAGTCTTTTAGCTCAAAAGTAAAGGGGAAATTCATGCTAGCACATCCAATGACTTCCTATACAATTGTGTGCCTCCAACTTTGTGGTCATAGTTTGGTGAAGATCCACATATGACTGGAAAAGTCAGGGGTGCCAATACTTTTTTCATACAATTTTTTAATATAAATCATTGTATAATATTTTTAGTCACTTCTATATTCAAAAAGTCTCTTCGTCCACCAAAATGACTCATCGTAAAGTTTAAAATGATGTCATTACTGTATAGAAAACTACATTAGGCTGTGTGTGTGTGTGTGTGTGTGTGTGTGTGTGTGTGTGTGTGTGTGTGTGTGTGTGTGTGTGTGTGTGTATTTGCATGTGTGTACTTGCATGTGTGTACAGGTGTCTGAGCTGCCAGAGAATCTCTCTCCATAAGAACATGTTTCTGTCCTTTATCTTCAACTCCATATTAATGTTTATCTGGTTACCGATGATCTTCCACGATGAACAGCTGGCTGCCACCAACCAAGTGAGTGTCTCGATCTGTGGAGATATCACTAAACATAGATGACGTGTCTGGTTCAAAACATTACACCTGGAATTTCTTCACCGTATTGGTGTGTGATATTGACAAAAAAAAGCTATCTATATATTGTTCTGGTTTTTTTTATTTTATCGATGCAAATAAAATCAGAGGAACTAGAAGCTGCATGTGAAGAGGCATTTCGATGTATTTAGACACTTAGATTAATGCAGCTCAGAGGGACATGCAAGGCTTTAACTTGCGGTTATATTGCATAAATAATGTTTTGATATTTGAAACATGAAACACTGAATAATGATAATTCGAGATTATTAAAATACATGAGAAGATACTATAAATGTGAAATGAAAACCGCCAGTACGTCGGTGTTGATGAGTGAGTCATTATGATTGAATGAATCACCCGTTCAAATGATTCGGTGCAAACGACTCACTGACTCACTATTGCTCAGAGACGCAAACGTTGCTGTGGCTTTGATTGGAATTGTTTTTACTTGCCAAATAGAGCAAAAACAGGCAATGCAGTGTCTAAAACTCAAGTCTCTCAAGTCTTTTACTTGTTTATTGAACTGTTATATAAAATCAAAATCATATTTGTAATTCTGCTGATTTGGCATTTTTCATGGGATATTGATTAACTGTATGAAATTAGATAAACGCACACATTTTCTGTCCCCATTTCAAAAAAATTAGACTTTATTAGACTCCAAATGTGCATGAGTCTAACCTACTAGACTTCACTACGAAATGTACACGTGCACTCTGTAGGTGTGTTTCTTTTGGGGGGATTTTGCGATACTCTTGATAGTGTCAAATCGCACATCGTTAAAATGACAATTATATATATATATTTATATTTATATATATCGTACACCCCTACTTCACGGTATGATCCACAAAACTTGTCTGTATATCTGTATATTATAATATTGTCATATTTCAGTGTAATGTGTACGTATGTGTTCTTTATCAGATCGGCTGTAAGATCTTGGCGAGTCTGATGCATTACACAGCATGCTCAACGTACTTCTGGATGCTGTGTGAGGGAATCTACCTGCACACGCTTATCATCGTGGCTGTGTTTGTGGGAGAACAGCAACTGGGCTGGTACTACCTGCTGGGCTGGGGTAAGAAGTTGATTTCAATTGATTTCATTGAGTCTGAGTCACTATTTTAATTCTGTGTATGGCATAATTTCTATGTCTGTTCAGGTTATAAATACGATCTGACTGGTTAATGAGATTGTGGAGGTGAGCGGTCAGATGTGGATTGAATTTAGTCTGATTCATTTGAGTCGGAATCGTTTAAATGGTGTTTAATTTGATTGCTAACGTTTTATTGTAAATTTATAATGAGTCTATTCACTTTGACGGTTCCTTTTACTCAGCTTGGTGAAGTAAAGCGTCATATTCCATTAATTATCTTTATCAGTACTTAATGGCTCTGTAATGAAGTGCCGTTTCAGTTTTAATGACTTCCTTTTTAATTTACTATCTGATTAATGAGTCTGGTGTGGTATTATATCTGATTCACTTTTATCGGATTTCAGGCCAATTTCACTTTGATTTCTTTTACTTAATGTTGATTCCATTTGATAATGGATTAAACTGGGGGGATGGGGGGCCGGGTGGACAAAGAAAAAAAAGTTGCTTTATACTTCTCACATGTACTTCACAGCAAAGTAAAAGTCTTTCTTTGCATATCCATGGTCAGCCATGATACAGCACTCCTGGAGCACTGAGGTTTAAGGGTGTTGCTTAGGGACCCCAAGAGTGGCAGCTTGGCAATACCAGGGCTTGATCCGCAACTTTTCCAAACAGTTACCCAGAGCCTTAACCAATGAGCTACAATTTATTAAGTTTATTCACATTATAATGATTAGCTTCACTTTGGAATGCCGTATACTACAGAATCGTTCATAACATTCAGTTTCTGATCACTTGGTGGGATTTAGTTAGATTTTTTTTTTTTTCATTTGAACCTGATTTATTGCGGTCTCGTTTGATCTTTACTGAATCGCTATTGGTTCTTAACAAATCACTGGATAGCTTTAGTTCCTATTTTTACGTCCTGCAGAGATTAGATGTCATATTTGGTTCATTCATTCGATTTCATTCGTGATTTCATTCCGTCAGGTTGCATTCACTTTGACGTTTTTATTCTGATTACGGTTTGATTAGGAGATTGATTGGCGAAAGGTGAATCTGATCAGTCAGAAAGCGCTCGGATATTAACTTTATCAAGATTTTATTGCCTTTTTTAAATGAAAATATTACCATTTTCACACCCCATCTGACTCGCTCACTTTACTTGCTCATATAGATTTTTTTAAATATATTTATATTATTTATAAAAAATCTTTCTCTTTTTTTCAGTATTTCCAATCATTCCGGCTGTCATTCATGCTGTGGCTCGTCTCAACTTCCACGACGACAAGTAATTTATCTGTGCTTGTTTTTTAGCTTGTATTTATTTGCTTTTAAAGAAATCGTGTTTACGAGGTCTGCTGATGTTCATGATGTTTCTCAGTTGCTGGATATACAACTCCAACCTGCTCTACATCGTCCACGGGCCAATCCATGTGGCCCTGGTGGTGAGTTCTCACAGCCGTCCGCTGCTGCTTTGCTGCTTTACCAATACGCATGGCATGCCTAAATCCAAACGATGAATCTTTTATCAGCATTGGTGTATTAATTGCGCCCTGTTCCTCCTGAATGTTGTCTCCGCCCAGGTGAACCTTTTCTTCCTGTTAAACATAGTGCGTGTTCTGATCACAAAGCTAAAAGTGACCCACAAGTGCGAGTCCAACGCCTACATGAAAGCCGTGCGCGCCACCCTAATCCTGGTGCCCCTGATGGGTGCTCACTTCATCCTGGTGCCCCTGCAGCCTCAGGAGAGGCTGCCCTTGGCTGTGTATGAGTTCTTCATGAACATCTTCATGCATTTTCAGGTGTGTTCTGATCTATAGAGCTTTTTTCATTATAGATGTATACATACATTAGCATAATTTAGCTATAAAAAGCTGGAAAGACTCCACCAAATATGTACAAACTATACATATGTGAGGGTCGTGCCATCTGTGACCATAAGACTGTGTGCTTTTTGAACATCCCATTCCACATTTATTCCACACATTATCCTCCACACCTCAGATTTTCATCAGGAAATGTCAATTCTAGGTTTTAACAAGTCATTAAATTAAAAGATGATTAATAATGGAATGAAACCTACTGTTCTGACCTCCTCTAAAAGAATTTAGTGATTAGCAACATTTTCTCTACATCACTGGATCATATTTGGCCTGAAATAACAGTCCAGCATTCTTTTTTGCTGGTCGCAAAATTATGACATTATTAAAACAAATCATTAAGACCAGATTACTGTCGAATGACTGAATGTAATAATAAAAAATACAACCTAAAACAGCTACGCATTCTTGATTGACGACCCTCTTTTTCTCTTTCAACAGGGCTTCCTGGTGGCCATCATCTTGTGTTTTGCAAATGGAGAGGTACAAACAGATGAATTGATGAAAACATCAAGCCTTAATATAGTGTTGACACACGCTGCGATGATTTTTAGATAGAATGCTCAGGTATCATTAGCTCGCTAATTACAAGTGGAAGGTCTTTCAATTTCTTAAAGACAAGCTCTGTTGTAGCAGAGTGTTTAAAATAGTTCATAGTACTCAAATTAATAATAAAAAAATAAATTACCACAAAAACTCTATTAGCTACCTTAGCTAAATTAGCGAAACAATTTATATAGCTAGCAAGTTGCAATACTATCACAACATGCACAGTACGTCAATCAGTCTACAAATCAGGAGATGGATCTACTATTGTCTTTGCTGTTGTTGGTAGTCGCTGCACAATAGTGATTATTCGTTCATAAGTGAGTCTTGACATTATTGTTACAATAATTATGGAAATCATGTGACAAAAGAACTAGCGACACAGACCGGAAAATATATGAGATGGAGCTACTGAATCTGTTCATCATAATTTGTCCTTGGCTGCATTGTCTTCTTTTCATTATTGTAACTATAGTCAAGGTTTGTGAATGTAGACGTAATGGGGATCTGCTTATTAAAAATGGGAACATTTTATTTCATTTCTGATCAAAAGAACAAAATTAACTAAATGACTCAAAAAAAGATTTGTTCATTCTGGTGAACGAGATTCAAATAGCCAAGTCACTAAAATCATCCAATTTTCCCATTACTACTATACAAAGTGACTCCGTACTACACTAGACAAACCAACATTCAACATCCAGTTCTCAGTAAATACAGTTGCCTTGTAGCTGTGTGTATGAACGGAGCTTTGTGTTACACCTGCATTAACTTTAAATTAGAAATGGTACAAAATTTTAGAAATATTGTGACTATTGGATTATTGACTATGTGATTTCCACTTTCCAAACACTTGTCACATAACCTACAGTTTAGTTATAACAGACTTTAAACCCTTTTCTTGGAGTTACTACTAACCGCATCTAAATCTTTTACAACATCTCCGCCTCCAGGTGCACTCAGCTATAAGACGTAAGCTCGCCCAGTACCGTATCCAATGCCGGCAACGCCTGGTGACGACCGACTCTCATTCTCACAACTACAACACCACCTCGTCGTTCGTCGAGACCAGCCGAGGGACCATGAGCCTGGAGCATGCATCGCCCCACGTGGACGATGACAAAACAAACACAGCCATGTATGTCCTCAATGGCCAGAGCAACGGCAGGCACAGGTTCAGCGTAGATGATCAGAAACTCGAAGTCCTGGAGTCATCAAAGATCTGACGCGCAAATGAAGAGACTATTTTTTAGACAGCTTTAAAGAAATGTCACCCTGAATGTGAAGTGATTTCCTTCACATAGTTAGTATGTCATTTAAATTATACTAACTGGTCCAAATATTTCATGTTTTACATAAATCTGTTACAACACTGTAAAAAACACTGCCCTTTCGGCAGAAGGTCACAAATTTGAAGTTGAGTTTGAAGTTTGAAAGAACTCTGGGAAAGATTGTCTCATTTTTCTTCACATCTGTCATTTGGAGTGACTCTACCCAATAAGAGGCATTTAGAATACTTATTTAGGCATTTAGAATCCTCCTGAACATGCCAAGATCCGCAAGGTTACCATTATCAGGGGTGAACAAGTCAGGAGCACAAAAATTTTATAAAAAAGTTAGACAGATAAGGAGCTTTATTATAGGATAGCTTAAATGCGGATAAATGTCATTTTAGTTACTATGGGCCCTACTCTAATCCTGGCAAATCCTTGGTAAATATGAGCAAAGAAATCAGTGAAAATGTTTTTTTTCAAACACAAAAATACTCAAAAAACTTTTTATTGCAGAAAACAATTATTGGTGCCCTTAGGAAATCATGTAATACCAATATATTTGAATTGATATTTGAATATTCTTAGGACACTTTGGTGACTAGGAACCTAAAATTGTTCAACCTTGACTTCCTGTTTACAGGGGAATAAATATGAGGTAACACAGGCCAAATTCACTTAGTCATTCATCAATGAGTATGACCAAGAAATATAGCTGTGATGTGTGTGGAAAAAGTTGTTTAGCATCACAGAATAGGAAGCAGCTAAAAGTAAATAGCAAAAGCATTTAAAATGTCCACCTGCTGCACTACAAACATTGTCTGAAATGGTTTATCGTAGTCTGATTAATTACAAGATTCTAAATATTAGTAAGCAGAGACAGAGAAAACAACAGACGTTTACTGCTGAAACGCCCTCAAGTTGCAGACATCAGCCAACAATTTAAAACTAGCTAGCTACATAACAAAGTTAGTTTTTTATATACATGAGCTCAAAAGACTGAAGCTTTGCTAAATCAAGAATGTGAACAAGTAGACAGTGTTCTGGCCATTTCTTTTAAAATCTAAGAGATTCGAAGCTAGCATAACCTGCACATTCAGATTGCAGGAAAAACATGGAAAGCTGCAATGCTAGCTAACCACAACCGCTGTGTGTTATGAAGACAGAAGCCTAAAGTTTGGGCAGATAACTTTTTAGAACATGATGTGCTAAGTTAAGCACTCAAAATATCTACCTAGCTCAAAATACTTTTTTATTTTAGCTTACTTGCTTAACATAGGACTTAGGATTTTGAAGAATCAATTTTGAAGACTTGTACCCAGTTTGGATTTAATGTAGTTGGGTATTTTGAAGCAGTACACAGTACATGTGGTTTATGCATCTGTGTGTGCAGAAGGTGAATTCTCCTGTTTAAATATATCAGGGTCAAAAAGCAGAATTCCAGCAGGGTACCCCATAAATTTGTTTAAACTTCCTGATTTTTAATAATCTTGTCTGCAGGACCAAGTCACGTGGTCCGGATTGTTTTATCAGAGCACTGCGAATTTGAAAATATGTAATTATTTCTTAAATATGTGTACAAACATTTGTAAATAGGCGTTCTGTGTGTTTTTCACCCACAACCTTCTCGCATTCTTGGCGAAGACGTTCTTCCCCCTTTCCTTGCTTTGCACCTAGATTATAGTAAGGTGTGAAAAGATGTGTTTATATGCTTGTATGTGTCTCTTGTCAACCTGAAACATTCCAGTGAAATTTCCAGGTTGTGTAAAGAGCTGTCATTTGTCACTTCTCGAACTGTTTATAACAGATGCTATTGTTATGAAGAGCACAAAAAAATAAATGTTATTGCACTGGACATCCATTTTCTGCCATACACTCTCTCTTACCTGAATCGATCCACCTCTTAATACCATCATTATGATGCCACGGCTATAGAAACCATATATAATATAGAGAAACGCAGTCTAACAGAGCGCCGGATCACAGACAGGAATCTCATTCAGTGAGAATAAATGGCATTAATAACGCAAGAAACTCATTGAACACAATTGCGCACATCTCCTTTCACTGTAGCCACAACTGCACCACCCGCATACATCATCACTAGCAGAAGCATCGATATTCACCTCATAAAATGACCCTGAATGTTTCTGTTCATCTTTGTGCATTTTATCAATGCATTACGGTTTTAAAATAAACGCAATTCTACAGGAAAGAAAACGCAAAAGTATAAACGGTTCATATTTTGTCCAGCTTTTCATGAAGAGTCCAGCTTGTAAACGTCCTTGTAAGTGTATCTGCGACCAAATAAATTCCTCCTTAGTCGGCCAATGTGTAATAAAAAAACAGCTATTAAATCCGCACAAATATATCTGAGCTTGTGCAGTTTGCATCAGATGAGATTTATGAGCTCTGATAAAAAAGTTTAAAATGTAAGTCTGAGTTGAGGCCAGCAGAGAAGGCCTTATTTACGACCAGGTACAACTTTATAGCTATCGATCAGGCTTACCATTATGACCACCTGCTTAATATTGTATTGGTCCCCCTTTTGCTGCCAAAACACTCCTGACCCATCAAGAATTGTCAATAATTTCTGCAGCAAAGACGTCTAGACATCACAATTTGTCAAGCACAATCAAATCCTTTTGCTTGTCCATTTTTACGGCTTCTAACGCATTAACTTTGAGGACAAAATGTATTTACTGACGGCTTATAATGTTATAATGTTATGTCTGGTCGTGTGTGTGTGTGTGTGTGTGTGTGTGTGTGTGTGTGTGTGTGTGTGTGTAATTTAATCTTTTTAGTAGTACCTAGACACTCTTTAAGCACTAATAATGTAATAACAGATTTTATTTCCTGACTTGTCCAATAAAATTTGCCATTTTGTAAAATAACTATTTGCGTTAGATTATAAGAAAGTTTGGTTTTTCCCCTAAATCACTCGAAAGTCCAATTTCCCATCTAATCACTGTTACACAACTAAACTCACTTGCATCAGTTTATGTGTCCTGTACAGTAAGTGATATTTAGTAGAGGACATGACCATATCAGATCGTATCACACTCAGACACATTCATTTGGGAAGGAGGTGCCATTGATTGTTGCTTTGGCACAAAAACTATGATGTCGTGTTTCAGTTCCTTCCCTGTTTTGTCTGGATTGTTCCACATCCCCAGTGTCTGTGCTGATACAGAGCCCAATTCACGCTTCACAGGGAGGAGGTCGTGTTCTACGAAGGAGGCCTTTTCTAAGAAAAACTCATAACTTGGGGTGAAAAAAGAAGTAAATAACTACAATAAAAAAAAACTTATTATAAAAAATTATATTATATAAAAAAATAGGGTTATTTTTATACATAACATTATTATAATATAATTTACATAATAATAATAATAATAATAATAATAATAATAATAATAATAATAATAGCAATATTATATACGTAATTGCTGGATCCAGGCTTTATCCTGGGAACTCTGGATGCTAGGTGGGAACACATCATACATGGAACACCATT
Organism: Silurus meridionalis; assembly: GCF_014805685.1. Lineage (NCBI taxonomy): Eukaryota > Metazoa > Chordata > Actinopteri > Siluriformes > Siluridae > Silurus > Silurus meridionalis. The sequence continues at coordinate 14,292,187 of NC_060899.1, forward strand.
GCATAAGGAAAAAGTTAAAATATAATAATAGCAAAAAATGAAATAAAATAATAATAATAATTATTATTATTATTATTATTATTATTATTATTATAAATAGTTATTGAGTGTGAGAATTGTTTTATTCATATGTTTGAAAGTAAATGCTTAGTGAATGGTTGAATCATATAAAGGAAACTAAACACGCATTTTGTGATGCAGACACACAGGGCTGGGACAAAAGGACAGGAAATAGCTCATTAAAAAACCTTGAAGCTATTCAGAAGCACAGAATTAGCACAAAGAATGGGCTAATTCTGCTTCTCTCTTCAATCATTAAAACCTTGTAGGAGTAATAATTTTAACTCTGGCAGGGATCTATAGAGAAACACTGGGACCAAAATATACAAATAAGTATTTCTCTACAGATGGTAAATCACAGTACAGTACAGTAATGTAATATTGTCACATGTTGTATTGAAGCATTTATAAATTTATTTTAATCTTAAAAACCAAAGATCGACACAGAATACATCAGAATTGTATAAAGTATATATTTGGCAACAATAAAAGCACAGAGAAGAAATCAACAAAAAAAAACAAATACATACAAATGCACAAAAACACAAACAATTTATATATCATTTATCATATTATTTACACTGTATGTATATATACATTATTTAACACTTAATCAGTAGAATTATTGTAAATATTTAATAAATAAAATGTTCATTTCGTATTTTTCCCAGTATTCCCAAGTAACCCATTTATTTTTTCCATCAGGAGCATTTTCCATAAATCCCAAAATAAATCCAGACACAGCAACAAGTCTTTTTTATAACATTTTATTCCACATCTAATCCCCATTTGCTCCTATATTCTGGAAAGATTTTCCACTTGATTTTGGATTATACATTTTAAATTTGTGTGAGATTCATTCATTCACAAGTGCGTTAGTAAAGTCGGGTACTGATGTAGGATGATGTGACGAGGCCTAAGGTGCAGCTATCTACAAAGTAGTTCCAGATCTTCACTGGATCGCATGCAAAAGATTATACTATTTTGAATCAGATATTATGATCAGTGCAACATATCACACCCTTACTGTGTTTTACACTGCATGAACAGAGCTGTATACGGACCAGTAAAGTCCTGTAAAGATTTTTGGAAATGGAAATGTCGGAAATGTCAAAATCCACATTTTGGATGTATGTCACTGACATAAACGTCCTCGCTATAACCATTAGTTGCCATGATAGATAATCTTCTAAGGGTAATTTTTTCACACCCAAGAGCAAATAGCATTTCTCCCCTGTAGCTCTTTCATGCCAGGCTCAACCCAAACTTTTGCCCAGTTCCACATCTTTTAGCTCATCCCAAAATCTTAACAGCTATTGGACCGGCATATGCATTTGCTTTTGCTTTTATTTCATTGGTTGGGCTTATAGTTCAGCCCACCCACACCCCAGAAATGTGGGCCTGCTGTGATCTACCTTACAGGTATAAATAACAATATCAAAATATAAAAATTAACAATACAATACCGAATAAAAAACAATATTTATATAATATATATATATTCACAAAATTGTAATAATACTAAAAAAAGAAAAAAAATGTAAACATTACAACTTAGAACATTATAGGTACATGAAATTAGAGTTAAATAAATAAACTCTCGTCCGACTCCCATATCACCCTGTGCCATCACACGGAAATGAGTATAGACTGCTTCCAGTTTTTCTGAAGCTCCTGGAACAGAGCTGAGAGTCTTGGGGTTTTGTGCGGAGGCAGTACAACAACCCACACCGGCCTCTCATCAGTTATGCCGTCTTCTTCATCAGACATTAAATCAAGAGTTGCTGAGTTCCAGAGATGTTTTTTTCTACATCTGTCTGGAGGACTTTACATCTGGACTCCAGCAGCTGCAAAACATAATAGAAACTGAAACAGCTGAAAAAGCTAATAGCATCTACTCTAAAGGAGTAGAAAGCAACATGTACAACATTTAGTACATTCCTGAACGTACTCTTTTTGTTTCTGTTTGACTTCGGCCAAAACTTTAACTGACTCCTTCAGCTCTGCTTTGTCAGGCTGCTAAATGTAATATTTCCCCCTCAGGGTTTCATAATGTGTCTTGCAGGATGCTGAACAGAACAAAAAATATATTATTAACATTAAATGTGTGATCCAGTGTCTTAAAATGTATTTCATAAAATGTTAAATACCTTTGAAACCTTTTACTTTTGGGGCGAGATGAAAAGACAATCTGTAAATAAATTAATATTTTGTGGGGTTGTCATAAACACTATTAACATATGAGAGGCAGCCAGCAACCATCACATATTGCTATCTTTGATCAGCTTTTTGCCATCAGACATCAGTATGTCCACTGACTTGAGTTACGTGGCTGTTTATGGACACTGTTTATGGATTTTTGCAACCTGGCTCTGTTTTTGCCTGTAAACATCCGACAAACTTGAAATTAGAACAGAGAAAAGAACAAGGTCCCACCGAGATTCGAACTCGGATCGCTGGATTCAAAGTCCAGAGTGCTAACCATTACACCATGGGACCGCCTGGAACACGTGCAGCACAAAGGGGGTATAAAATGTCTATACTAGTATCCTGGTAATTTCTTATATTATTATTATTGTTATTTATTGGCATAATATGTACTAATAATATCAAAAGTGGCGTATAATATACATGTACGCCATTTTGCACCAGCGAATCACAGCAGCATATTAGGCTAGGGCTAAATACCAAATCGCCGCACACGCCCTATATAGCTGCCCTACACTATGTAGCATTTCAGGATTAGGACTAAACCTAGTGATGCACGCAACATGTAGCGCTAAAAATGGCACGGATTATACGTTTTATAGTAGTTTCATTCAATGCCTTTTTCTAAACGCTAAATTAGCCTATGTATTGCTAACTTACTTGGTCTAATCCTGAACCGCTAACTGGTGCATTTGTAGTGCACTAGGTGTAGGCTGATTTCATAGCCATGCAGTGCAGGATATATTTGGGATTGAGCCCTTTTTTGTCGCACCCTACAGGCGGAAACTAGGATTGCAGCCAACGTGGCGGATTTTTTAAACATGGAAATATGTATTTACTTACATGTTTTAAAACGCAATATTCCTGAGTTTAAGAGTTTTGTACAGTACAGAAAACGCTCCTGTATATGAAATTAGTCTCACAAGTGTGACTGGTTGGAAACACACTTCTAGGTCTGGTTGGAAACACCTAGCTTTCAATGTTTTTTTCTTTAGAGATACATGGATGTTCCTTTTGTTTATACACAACAAACTAGGTCATGTAACAGTATTTCAATCAGACTGTCACCTCAGGCAATAACAGAAGGTTTTGGATGAATTCATTACATCACTCGTTTCTGATTATATCTGGAGAACAAACACATTTATTATATACATGTAGGTTGGATGGTAAAAGGTTTCCTAAACCAACATGACCCCATATAATTCCGTCTGGCCTGCGGCTCATTGGAACCGCCTTCACCATAAAAAAAAAAACAATGAGCCAAAGCATACATCCAAGCTCTGTAAGAGTTCTTCAATGAGCAAAGAGACGGCTGGAGTGTTATCTATTATGGAATGGCCTGCCCAGTCACTGCACTTAAATCCTAATTAACTGCTCTGGGATGAACTGGATCACAAAAAAGAAATCTTCAACTAGTAAACTTGTGTACACTAGGCAAGTTTTACAAGAGGCACGACCAAGTATTTCAGCTGAATGTTTGAGGAAACGAATTTTCCAGATGCAGAGAGTGTTTAAAGCTGTCGTTCATGCGAAAGGAGAATTTTGCAATGAACGTAAAGCATTTATACATTTGATTGGTCAAAATGATTTTTAATACTATTAAATACCATTTATGACCTAGTAACGAATAGAACATGCATGTTTCCACACCTTTTGACAAGCTCTGTACATGGAAATGATATTTTTCCAATGGACGTACAATAACCACATGTGTATATCTTCTATCGCCACTAGAGGGAGTTGTTCTCCCAAGTCTTCATCCAGCACTACCTGCAGGACCTGCCTCTCTTCTGTAAGTGCAACAAGCACGTATATATATTTCTTTCTAATATTGTACTTTTTATCGGAGGAAAAACAAATTTTGTTTCGATCAGCTGCTTGTTTAGTGCATAACGTTTCTTTTGTCCCGAACTAGTGAAGGCAGTGTACCGTATTACTTGCCCAAAGTCCTTTAATTCCCACAGCTGGATTTCTGACTCATTCATATAGAGTTTTTGAGAACTAATTCTAGACCCCTGTATCCTGTAAAAATAATATTTGAAGCTCTTCTTCTTCTTCTTCTGTACAAAAGCAAGTTGTTCTCTGATGACCATTTATTATAATTTTTGCTCTGTAGGATTATCGTAAATGTAAATCAACGCATCAATCAGTCATAATTTTGGATAATCAGAGTTAATTGAACAGCATTAATAGATGACCTTGAGCTGAGCTGAGATTGAGCTGAGCCATGCGTGCAAAGTTTTTTTCCAAAATTGCAGATGCGTGTCTTTATTCTGGTTTATATATATTTTTTATTTATATATAAGTTTAGTATCAATTATTACAAAAACCTGCTACAAAGCAGCACTTTGCAAGCTTCAAGTTTAATAATAATTTAATTTCAAAATTACCTTTCAAAATGGAATTTACAATATCATTGTGCAGTAGATCTCCTTTGCCTCATTCCCCTGAGACCCTTATTTAAAATTTATGGGTTAGAAATTTGTATTAATCCAAGCTGGACCAATACTTTGCCTCATTTGCTCAAAATTCGACACAATAAATAGTTTTGAACTGAATACATTATGTACCTACTTTGTTGTTGTAATTTACTTCCCAGCCACCAGGGGTCTCCAAAACACGTCACGTTCACTTTTATGGGTACTTTTACGTGATTGTAATACTTTTCTTTTGAATCTCATATTTTGTTTGCATATGTTTGGACATAGTTGTTTCTTTCTAAAGCCACCCTTTTTGTTTCTTTCATTGTCTTTCATTGTCTTTTCTCAGAAGTCTTTAATCTTCTGTATCTCTTGATCTGAATGGATTCAAAGCCTTTCCCAGGAACATTATGTGTGATGCCGGAATACACCCTGGACGTGACAACAGCAATTCACATAGCTTCACACACACACACACACGCACACACACACACACACACACACACACACACATACACACACACACACACACACACACGGGCTTGGGGCAATTTAGAGTACTTGTGGGGAGTATTTGTTGGAAGATGGAAGGAAACTCGAGATCCTGGGAAACCACAAGAACATGGGGAGAACATGCAAAGCTACACATAGACAAGACTCACACTGATGTTATATGTAAATGTTACATTTCTACTAATTCTGTATATCAATATGACAGGATGTCATGTTGGTTTTTTTTGCATTTACTTAATGTTATCTTTGTGAATACAGTCCCCATCACAAGCAGCAGAGGGCTCAACAAACAACAAAACAGCTCCTTTAGTTACAAACTCGTCCCTGAAAACTCACACTATCAAACCTTGATGCTCAATGCACCCATTCTTTTTGAGGATTCGTTTCCCCAGACCTTTTCACTGGCATTTAATTCTGCCAGGAACATTTACCTGAGCTTAATATCTCTAGCATGGCCTTTCCAAACACAAACCAAAAAAACAAAAAAAAACAAACCCACCACAACTCTTACACAACAACTTGCTGGCATGTATGTATATTTATGGAACAAAATTTTAACTACAGATGCCACTGCTATTTGTGTGTGTTTAAATCCAAAGCACTTCTTTCTACACTTAAAACACACAAGTCTTTGGTCTAAAAAAAAAAAAATCACCCCATCAGTAGGCTATGGGCAAACAAATAAATTACCCTGGCTGGCAGTTTGGTACAGTGTGCCGACTGTCTGCCCAGAATCCCAGCACTGTCCGAGGGAGCGCAGTGCAAACAGAAAAGCTTTGCCGGTTCCAGTGTGGCTTCAGTTCTGGCAAGTCGGACATTTCCAACATATTCCAGCCAAATGCACCACAGTGTCCAGTTTAGCTTAGCAATTTTCTACTCCATTGATGCGGTTCAGTTCGGATGCCATAACGTTGCCACCCAGGCATCATCCAACCATCGTCTCTCAGAAAGAACATTAAAGGCCACAACAGGCCAGATTTATAATGCCAACAATAGTATTTGGTGCTTTAATACAAAATGTGCTTCCAATTTTACATTCTAATTCTCATCAGACACTTGCAATTCTCAATATTACTGTCATAAAAAAAACATGCCTACAAACAATTCTGAGGCATAATCTCGCCCATCCTATCAAAACAAAGGTGATCCAAAAGCCTAGAGGGTGCAGTCATACTTGATCCTGCAACTCTTGTATGGACTAACCAAATGTGCAGGGGGGTGGGGTCAGACCTGATCTGTACCTTACCAGGATAGAGTGAAATGAAATGAAAAACTCAAGGGTATTCAGTTACAGGTAATCCAGCTCCTCTTGTATTGGTAGAGTCCAATCTAAAGTCCAGGGGATAGAGTCAAACCTAATCCAGTATCTTTTACCAGGACATCAGGGCTGGAACCAGACAAGAATCAGCTTCAGCTCCTCCATCCAGGACAGAGTTGATCCAAAGGGACAGTGCGTGGGCTTGGACGTGATCCAGCTCCTCCTACATTATGTGGAGTAAAACAATCAGGTCGGTGGAGACAATTCAATATTAGACGAGTGGATCAGACTAGGCTAAGGGCTGGGGTTATTAAAGGAATTGTGTCAGATCCAGTTCCACTGCTTGGACTTTTGATGCTGCCAAATATCTGCTTGAAATATTTTTGCCTCCATTAATGGCTCACCCACTCCACCTCCCAGCTGGAACTAAAGAAGCGTACTAATTATATTTTACATGGCAAAAACCCTCTCCCTTTGACAAGCACTACAGGGACTTAAAATGAATGTCTTTCACTCAAGGCTCTTATTTATTTTTTTTTCTTCTCACGTTTATTGCAAAATATAATCATAGTATCTAATTTGCACACGATCTCCATAAATCTGTAACAACTACAGTTGATGCCTAGTCACCCACCTCCCAGATACCCCCAAGGGTGAGACACATATGGCATGATATTAAATTACATATTAAAAACTGTAAAAAATGCTGTCATGTAAAAAATTTTATTTGCTTTGTTTCAAGCTACTGTTCACAATTGTTACGTTCTCTCTATAGGCCCTGCCCCAAGCTAAACCGCTTGGCTCTGCCTCTTTTCCTATTGCCTCATATACATTGTATGATTTTGGGCCGTCCCAGAAACAATATAGGGGTTCCTAAACAGTGGGCATACGTCATACTCTAAGAGTAAGTCTCAAAGTTTTGCTTCCAAAGATTCGAAAGATAAGTTTCTATCAGTGTCAGTAATTCTGACTAGTCAATAAACATGCAGCGTGACATGACATACTGATGAACACAACATGGCGCTAAATCTCGATTGAAAAGAGCTAAAAGGAAAACAGGAATGTAATCTCCGCTTACTATTATGTATGCTTACCTCAAACTCCCTTTGCAAAATCTGGCATCCCAAGTTTTTCCCTAGCCATGGCTCTGTCTATATTTTCATCCTCCACCACCTCCTCTGCTTTTTTGCAGTACACATATAAACCACAATTGCCGAAGCATGATTCATAATGCTCTATTAGTTTACCACAAGCACATGCTGATTCCGTTTGAATTATTTCATACCAACTTGCATCCTGGCATACGATTCAATAGGTGACATCGTCGTACAGTCTACATACATATGTTTTCTAGATCCGTGTCCGCATCGTGTTTGGTAATGATCTTATAGGATTGTTAAAACCGCCTGAAAAAGGTATAAAAAGGCAAGGATTTCATTATTCTTATGCGTCAGATGAAGCTGCGGGGATTGTTAAGGGGAAGATGTTGTCAATTACGTTAAGATGTTGTCAATTGTTGTCCCTTACAGGCAGCAGAGGACATTTAAAAAAGTCAGAAACAACTCCTTTAAAGAGGTTTCAGAGGAATCATTCACTTGGATTTATTAAGGACGAATAACAGCCAAAAACAACAACACATACAGAGTTACAAAGCACATAGCGTTGTTAGTGACAAAAAAATGGATACCTGAGAGTGAGCGTAAAGATAGCACAGGGCATGATAGACATGAAAGAGGGTAACTGAAAGGATAATCAGGCTGTAATCCACTTCAGACACAAAGACAGAGAGACATACTGTTTATATACTGTGTATATATATATATATATATATATATATATATATATATATATATATATATAGAGAGAGAGAGAGAGAGAGAGAGAGAGAGAGAGAGAGAGAGAGAGAGAGAGAGAGAGAGAGAGAGAGAAAGAAATGCATGAGGTCAGATTCTGTGCAGAGCTCCAGAGTTGACATAAATAGTGCGACACGGTTTGTTCTTCTACCAAACCTGTTTTAAAAATAAAAAAATAAAATAACCAGAACCCACACTGCGTCATCGACTCGGCTTTTCGGCCTTGCGTTTCAACCGAGCTTCGAAGGAAAAAAGGGAGACTGATAGAAGATGAAAAAGACGAAGACAGGGTGTGTCTTGTAATTCAGTGTACAATCTTTTCATGTCATGTTCTCCAGGGCAGCATCGTCCAAGCTGAGAAATGGTGTAATTTTCTAAGTATAGTCCTGGCAGAGGGAACAGATTCTCCAGCCTGCCAGCCTGAACTTGGACAATGTTCCGGAACGGGAAGTTATTATAAGGACAATAAAATCACACACCTCATGTGATCATGTTTACCAATATGCTGTACTGGTGCGCATATACGAGACAAAGTAATATCCTGCTTTCTGACCTCCAATGAGCTCATTTAATAATGCTACAGTATATAAATGCTAATTTGTCTAGCTAGCTAATAAAGCAGTTATGGTAAAATTAGAAAACTTTGCCTACTAGGGGAAAAGTGGCTGAAAATTAGTATTAAAAAATGTTAGTTTTATTGAAAATGTAATTTGAGATCGCACAAAACAGATATGAAGGTAACACACTAAACTGCAAAACCTAGCTAGCTAGCATAAATGCGGTTAGGCTAATCAACACTGGAGTATATATACATTTTTATATGTTTTCAATTATTCCTTTGTTTGATAATGTGATACAAATAATAGAAGGAATAGAAGAAGCTATTGCAATAGCCGCTATATATTTTATAAACCTTATAAACTTATTGTTTATTCAAAGTAGAACATAGAAAACAAATCACATTTTAAAAATGAGGACATTTTAAGGAAGGGTATTTTGAATGTGATGGCCACAACATATCTCAAAAAAGTTGGGATGGACACAACAAAAGGCTGGAAAAGTAAATGTTGCTGAAAAGAAACGACTGGGGAAACATTTTTTAGATGAATTTCTTAATAGTTAAATAATAATTTAGAATATTTCCCTAATAGTTACTTAAAATACAATTGCAAAGACTTTAAATATCTCATCATCTACAGTACATGGAAATTTCAAAGAATGTATTATAGATACTTAAAGTCAATTATTTCATATTTATTTATATATATATATATATATATATATATATATATATATATATATATATATATATATATATATATATATATAAAAACCTGGATATATTACAGCCAGTATTGTCTAAATAACTGGCAACGAAAGTGAGTACACCCTAAGTGAACATGTCAATACTGGGTCTAAAGTGTCAATATTTCATGTGAGCACCATTATTATCAAGCACTTCTTTAATCCTCCTGGGCATTATATTCACCAGAGCTGCACAGGTCCTTGCCGGGATCCTTTTCCACACCTCAATAATGACATCACAGAGCTACTGGATGTTAGACACATCGCGCTTCTCCACCTTGCGCTTGAGGATGTTCCACAGGTGCTCAATATGGTTTAGGTCTGGAGACATACTTGGCCACTCCATCGCCTTCATCTTCAGCACTGACAAGCGAACCTTACAACCTCTAAATCAGTGCTGTCTGTTTTTTTGAAGCAGCTTCTGCACCTGATGCACAGCACAAGATGGACCCTTGCGAGGTCTGTTCCTAGTGAAACCCGTCTTGGTAAACCTTTGTATGACCCTGGCCACTGTACTGTAAATCAGTTTCAGGGTGTTACAGATCTTCTTATAGCCTCGTTCATCTTTATGGAGAGCAACAATTCTAATTCTCAAATCCTCAGAGGGTCTTTGCCATGAGGTGGCATGAACATCCAGTGGTGAGAGAATTGGACTCAAAGCACCAAATTGCTTTAATACAAGATACACAAATTTGTATGGTTCTGTCAAGCAGACAAAAACATAACCATGATGAATAGGACATGTGGCTTTGCATGGTTACACGATGTACAGCTGTTATCGCTTAGGGTGTACGCACTTTTCTTGACAGTTATTTAGACAATAATGGCTACATGTTGAGTTATTTTTAGAGACAGTAAATCTGTACTGCTATACGAGCTGCACACTGACTCCTCTAAAATATATTCAAGTTTAATTTCTTTAGTATTGTCCCTTGAGAAGAAATACTTAAATGCTTGCTAAAAAATAGACATTTTATTTATATATAATTGCAGGGGACCTTATACTTTTTTAATCCATTTATGGTTATGTGTCATGTTTCACTCTTTTCAACTCACTCGTGATGCCAAAGCGTGGCTTACATGTCATGTTAGCGATAAGCCGAGAAAATGACGGGGTAGGGAAAAATCAACAGTGGAGTATTCAATACTATCATTATACAATCCAGTTAAATATATTTCTGAACATATCCCAGCTTTGCAGGAAGCCAGGGTTGGATGTTTATCAGTATTATAGAACTCCTGCAGTATTCAAAGGTTTTGAGGGTCTTGGCTTGGCAGCGCTCAGGCCTTGAAATTTCAACCCTCAGATCAATAAGCCTGAAAAACCTCAACTGCTGAGGCATCACTGCTCATGCAGCTAAAATTAAAATAAAGTAATGACTTGTGTCTGTTTTTTTTTTTTGTTTGTTTTTTTATCCCAGCCTGACCTCAGCCTCCTGATTCGAGCATGGAAAGCATTCAAGATAACCCCACATGCGTATGTGTTTAAAAAATGCGTTCACCTTTGAAACACAGGCACCCAGCGATCATGTGCAGGAATTAACCAGAGGATCATATAGGCTGGTCACTCAGGCCTCGGTAAAACTCACTGTGTGTACCGCACTTTATTAGCGGTGCTGACCTTTCGTCTACATGCCCATGAACCCATGGCTGACTTGGCCACGTACCAAACGAAGCAGCAATCTCAGGGCGTGCTACGTTTATAGATATCACACCATGATAGCTCAGCTAAGTTCAGGAATGTGACTACAGCAGATCATTTTAAAGCTATAATAGTCGGCGGGATCCCTGCTGTCAGCGGTACCGTCAGGCAAATCCTGCAAATGAATACGTGCATTCCATTATCCTTTATGAATCATTGTCTTGTTTTCAGCTCAACACTTGATCAAAGTTGCTTTCGGCTTTCTTGAATCCGGTACTAAGCGTAGCTCGGAGAACACAGTCTAACGGATTATCCTCTGAGTCTAAAACCCCAGGAGGTCAGTTAAGGGGAAAGATTGAAACTGGAACTTTTTATGTATATAACAAGCTTGCCGATACACAAATATGTGCCTGAAGCTCTGGACCTGTTAAAATATCTAAACAAGTGTGCCCAAAAGACTAACACAAGCCACATGTGATACATTCCAGCTTTCATTCACTCATCCTTAGTTACTGCCTAGTCAGGATTGTGTTATTTTATATACCGAATTTCCTGAGTTACGATGGAGATGCGTTTTGATGACCCCATCTTGAATTTGTTAATAATTTTACAAAATTAAGTACGTAATTTAGCAAAACCAAGCAATTTACAGTACCATACTAAATAGCACAGTTAAAGATGTACACAGAACGATGTCTTTTGGCACACTGACTTAAGAAGGTCAGTGCTCCCTGTGACTGTGCATGCAGCCTTGTGTTGCTATCTGTTGGTGTGTTACAAAACTAGTCTTGAACTTTCTTGATACACCTCGTATATATATATATATATGTGGCAGCGGGCGCTTGGACAAGCACTGGTTCCAGAGTGGAGGGCGGAGCATACGCTGCTACGTTTGCTACATTTGCATATTCTGGAAAAGAGAGCCAATCATTTTTTTAAAAGTATCTCAGCTAGTTAAATAGTACATTTCTCAGTACAAAATCTATAGAAATCGAGCAAACCTTTTTCAGATTAGGCCACACCCACATAACAGGTATCCGAATAAAGGTATTCGAAGGCATCATTAAAACATTGTCGCTTTATTTAAGATTCTCAAATGATGTGGCTTCAAAGAATTTTCTAAACAAAGGCTATGAGATGCTGTTTTTCATGAGTAGTCAAATGTTCCAGTCTGACTTCATTAGCAAGGCATTTCCAAGGTCACACAACTGATTCTCTCTGAATGCTTTTTACAGTTTTTTGATTATTCTTTGTTGTGGATGAATTTTGAAAGAGATAAGTGGTTTCTGCAATACCTGGACCAGCACATCTTGCACCAACACCCACAGCACTTAGTTTTTTTTTAATTCTGCTGTTTGATGTGGCTTTACCACCTTGAGGAGAACCACGTGATCTTCATGCACACATTGCGACACCATCTCTTTTAAGCACACCTGAGAGATATCATGAGAGATAACATGAAGCAGCCTGTCATACCTTTATTATTTTTTTTTTATTATTCATAGCTGGAGAAGCAAGTAACACCAAACTTTTTTTTTTTTAACCTTCTCGCATTATTTTGTCACTTTAACACGTTTTGTTCCCAGCTGTTCAGCTAGATGCGATTCACAACGTGAAATTAGAGTACAGTACGTTTTTGTATTCCACTAGCTGTGTTAGTTTTTATTTTTATAGCCCAATCTCACAGGTATGCTTTTATAAAAGCACTAATGGACAGAATATGCATGTGATCAGCCAAATTCCTAGTTTTTCATGGAGCTTACAGAAAGATTTGGCCAGTGATTTGGTTCCACAGAGAAACGGTTTTATAATGCTTTTTTCGACACAAAATGGCGGCTTTGCGATCATTTCTCAGCTATTATTTTGCACTGTTATGGACTTCCTTTCTGACTTCTCCTCTGTCACTCTCTCCTTCTCTCTCTCTCTCTCTCTCTCTCTCTCTCTCTTGCCTTTTCCCAACCCAACATTCCAGCTCGAATGTTTGCACCTTGACCCCTTTCCACACTGTTTGTGAGGAGTGCTTCTGGCCGGCATGCTGTCTTGCATATCGTCACAATGAGGCCTGTGCAGGGTGTGTGTGTGTGTGTGTGTGTGTGTGTGTGTGTGTGTGTGTAAGAGAGAGAGAGAGAGAGAGAGAAAGTGAGAGAAAGACAGAAAGCGAAAGAGAGAGAAAGAGAGAGAGAGAGAAAGTGAGAGAGAGAGAGAGAGAGAAAGTGAGAGAGACAGAGAGAGAAAGAGAGAGAGAGAGACGTGGCCATTTCGTTAGTGACGTTGTGAAACACACAGCATTGATCAGAAACTGCAGAGTGATGAGACCCCATCTCGGGCCTTCCCTCCCTCCCTCCTTCTTTTGTTCATGCTCCTCTCCTTCCTTCAGTCCTCCTTTTCTCTTCGCCCTCATTTTTTTTCATCTTTATTACACTGTTGCATCTTGTCCCTTTTTTCACACTTTTATAATGACATCATTTTCGACCTATTATTTTCCTAGGCCTCAGAGACACCAAGATGACATGGCAGTTTTTGTATTTTCATAGTTTCATACTCTGAGGCAACTTGGAATGATGACATCCTGGAGTCACTGCTGGAGTCACATCCTGGAGTCACTACTACTAAAACAAAGAGCAAATGTGAAATTGTGTACAGTCTTTTCAGGGATGTAACACAATAGTAATGCACAGGAAAAGCAAGTACACACAAGTGGGAAGCACAATTTTGCATTTTATTCTTTCCTGCTCGCCACAGTTGTAACGAGTGCTTATTTATCACTTTTTTAAGTTGGTTCCTGTTTCATTCCCATTCTGACACTTGATCTGAACATCACCTGAGGCCTGGACCTGTATGTACTGTATCTGAGCAAGTGGTAAGGGGAAATGGTAGGTCAAAGGTTAAGATGCTGAATTTCTAATCAGAATGGCCCTGAGTTTAAACCTCAGCTGCTGGGCCCTTGAGGGAGTCCATCAACCCTTAAAGTGTTTAGGTTTAATAAGTAAATTTGAAAAAGTGCATCTTATAAATGGCATACATATAAAGGTATTTAATCTAGCAGAATAAACAAAGGCCACATTTGTGATACTTTCGTTCATTCATCCTTAGTAACTGTCTGGTCGGGTTTGTAGTGTTTCATATTTGGCTATTTATGTATTTATTAATATTTCTTTGGGAAAAAAACAATAACATTTGTTAGAAAATACCTCAGGTAATAATTAAATACTATTTGAGTCAGCAATATTTTTAAGCACATATAGAAATGTAATAAAACCTTTTTGGTTTGGGACACACCCACATCTGATTTGATTTAATATACAGATACTGGACAAATACACCGTTTTTTGTTGTACTGTATTTGTATATGATGAGTTTGTAATTGTACACCAGGCAGCTTATGCTCAATCTTCTAACCTCCCACTCTGTGTTTTTCCCCCTCAAGTTTTCACACTTTCAATCCATCTTTTATTATTATTTTTATTCCCTAACAATTTCTTAAAATCTATGAGAGATGTTTTCACCAGTAATTGCATAAGAACCTTGTGTTATTCCTTGTGTACATCCATTGACAAGAACAATATTGCTAGCGTTAGTGAAAAGAGCATTGTATTTGCATTGTTTTTCTATAAGCGGCTTTGCAGATGAGGTCTAAAAAAAGAACAGAAATCCCAGGAATGTACATCTGAGAGTAACCCTGTTATGTGGGATAGGTTTTTTTTTTATTGGCCTACGCTACACTATAGAAACTATAGAGTGGTTCAATTGTCTTTCTACTGTATATTAAGTAAATAGGTCAGATGTTTCAATTTGTTTGATTCAGTTGCCCTTGTCTCTGTTGTTATAGAGCTGCTGACTATTGTATCTTGTCTGCTTCTCTGATGTGGACCTCTTCTCTGATGTTGCATCTCTCCAGTATTTCTCATCTAAAAGTTAGATTTTACAGATGTTTTCCTTTATTATTACAAGTTGTTAAATAGGGTATGCTCGAAAATGTATTTTATGTCCCAAAAAATGTAGGACAAGAGTTTTAAAAATTTGTTGGAGTGTTACAATACTAATAAAACCTGCAAAATCAACACAATTTCTGCTGATATTAATTTATCATAACTGCACTTTACCTTAAAAACATAGAATAGCAGTAAAAGTAGAATAGAACAGAGTAAAGTAGAATAGAGTATGCTAGAGTAGTAAAAGAGAATAGCAGTAATAGTAGTATAGAACTGAATAGAGTAGTAGTAGAGTGGAATAGAGTAGCAGTAGTATATTAGAGTACAGTATTCCTAGTGTATAGTAGAATAATTTAGAACAAAGTAGAATAGAGCCTGCAAGAGTAGAATAATGTAGAATAGCGTATGATAGAGTAGCACGAATAGAATAGAATAGAATAGAATAGAATAGAATAGAATAGAATTGAATATGTTAGAGTAGAGCAGTCTCAGTGTAGAGTAGAATAATGTAGAATAGAGTATGTTAGAGTAGCACAAATAGAATAGAATTGAATAGGAGAATGTTAGAGTAGAATAGAATAGAATAGAATAGAATAGAATAGAATAGAATAGAAGATTTTAGAATATAGTAGAGTAAAATAGAATAAAATATGTTAGAGTAAAGTAGTAATAATGGAGAGTAGATTAGAGTAGAATAATGTAGAATAGAGTATGTTAGAGTAGCACAAATAATAGAATAGAATAGAATAGAATAGAATAGAATAGAATAGAATAGAATAGAATAGAATATGTTGGAGCAGAGTAGTACTACAGTAATAGCAAATGTTGTCAGAACGACCACAAAATCCATGACTACAACGACTTCACAAGACGCACACAAACCTCACAATAACAAATATAAATAAATATGATCGATATTATTGTATTGTTTATCATCTTTCTAAATATTCATTATTGGGCCTGTGTGCCCATTCTTTCCCTCAAATCTGCTTCACTGAGCAGCTTTGGAATCCTCTCAGTGAGCTACCTTTCTGCACATTAGATTGGATCTTCCGGCAGTCCCATTTATCAGGTTTGTGGCACTCGGCTCCTAGCAATTACACAGAAGTCCTTTGTTTACTCTTTCTTTCAGGTTTTTTTTTTTTATCTAACTTTTAAATACCATCTAAATGCCCTTTATTGAGCATGCTACAAGCTTCAGACCCTTAAAGTTCATCGTTATCTAAATGTTTGGCAGTATGCAACTCACTATAAAAATGCATTCATGCGTTCTCGTATGTTCTTTTTTTTTCCCCCCAAGACAAGGACATCCATCTGAGATCATTTTCATTTCCAAGTATCACCTGAATTGTTTCTATTCTGGATTTGTTTGTTTTGTTTTTTCGTTTATTTCAGGAAAACCCGCGTGTGCTTTGACCTTTTAAGTAACACGTTCTTAATTCTTCACCGATTCCGCCTCATCCGTTGTCATGACGACAGTTTCCTATTTATGTGCGGTTGGATTTGTGAAGGCGTTAGGACTCCGCTGCACTCCGTGCCCTCTGCGTGAATTTCTCACCGCACCTTTGGGTCAACGGTCACGCACCACCTCCTCCTGCTCTAAAAATGCCATTGTTATGATGTACGTGCTCATGTATGAAACTGAAATGAGTTTCTGTTTTGCATAAGACATTAACTTTTAGTGAAAGGGAAATTTTTTGTTTTTTAATGAACTTAAAACCAGTTACACTTGAAGAATCCACGCCACACACTCGGATTTAGGCGCAGCAGAAAACATCTCACCAAAGATAACGGTATATGCTTGCTTAGCGTAGTTCAGAGAATGCTGACATCGTTAATTTTAGCACGTCAGGTGGCATTGCTAATCACAAATCCTATCAAGCATTAGTAGCAGCAGAACTCAAACACTTGGATGTTACAAGGTAAGAAGGTCACGCGAATCCTGCCACTATTCGAATTCATTCGTCCTCTCCCAGGGTTTTGCATTCTGCACTGATAGAGGACACCCCAACTGGAAGCATGTAGTGCATTGTGGCAGAGCAGTGAAGAACTGGGTTACGTCAATGGGCACAGGTATAAACAGAAACACACACAAATTTCCATTAGTTAATGAAATTCAGCTGAATTGACACTTCCTGATTGCCAGACTAACAGAGCGGTTTGAAAGCTTTACACAGGAAAACCGCACCAACTCAAACCATCTGCCCATTGTTTTAGAAATCAGAATTGGTCGAGCATGTTGTGGTTAACTTCTCAAGGAATCCTGTTCAAGGTAGAATCTCTGACCAACTTTAACCAGTGGTGGAATGGTACATACGTTTGATGAAATGTACACCCTTCTATACTGCTGATTAGAAGTTCAGGAGCTCAAATCGGAGCTCAACTCTGTTGTCACTGCTAACATTTAATCAGGAACACTTCTAAAATATGTAAATGAGATAACTGTATGTCTGCCAAATCTAATGCCACCTGATGGGATTTCCGAGCCACCATGCACAATATAGAGAACTGAACTGAATTGTGAATTTTTACATTTTCAACACATTGCTTATTTGATATAGCAACATACTGACACGATTTGAGTCCCGGCTATACCACCCTTGGGCCCTTGAGCAAGGCCCTTAATTTCTGAGGTAATTACAAGTAGTGTACATTTCTATCACAATTTGTTCGTCTTTGATGGGCTTCATTTAAATTATTGCTGTAATTTTTCTTCTGTTATTTGTTATTGCATTGTGTACAGTTTGGAACTTTATGTTGAGGATGGTTGATGTTTCCTGTCAAAAAAATTACCAGTGTCAAAACTATTAGAGTTGAAGTTGTAATTTCTGTAACATCTAACAACAGACATCTTTGGGACTTCTTAGTGGAATGATAAGCTGCTTTGTAGCCTGAGAAAAACTACCTGAGATGGCATGAGAAAGAAACCTTGAGAGGAACCAGACTCAAAAGGGAACCTCGTCCTCAACAATTTGTTTTGTTTACATTTTTGCTACTGTTCACTTTGTCTCTTTAAAACAGGTTTACTGGCGGAGCTATTTTGTGTTTTGTTCATTGTCTTGCACTGTCCTGTGTGGTCTTGCACTGTCTTGTGTTGTCTTTGCACTGTTTGCACCAGGTTGCACACGCATTTTATGTGGCGAGGACACTTACTAGTCCTTAGCCCTGTGTTTTCTGTTTCTGTGATTGTTGTTGTATGTAGCATCAGAGTTCTGGAGGAACGTTGTTTCATTTCACTGTGTACTGCGTCAGCTATAAATGGATGAAATGACAATAAAAGCTTCTTGACTTGACTTGACTTGATCTGGGAGGCACCAAACCAATCATTTCCGATAAGAACACACAACAAGGGAGGTGGTTAAGGCATTGAGCAAGGCCCTTAACCTTCAGGTGCTCAGCTGTAAGTAAATGTAAATGTATAACATGTGAATGGGGGCAATCAGGTGGATGTGGTGTAAAGCAAAATGGTCTGAAAGTTTACTGAAAGTTTTTTGAAGATCGTTTCCTTCCTTCTTTCCAGTCGATTTATTTCTCAGCTGGTGGAGGATCAGGGCATGGTGCCTGTGTTAATTTCTCTTCAGTGCTTTCCACTCATCAAACACATTCAGTGATAAAGATAGACAATGGCATTTACACAGGGCCCTTTTTATTTCACCATTCAAGGCTCTGCACTAGTTCTGCAGCCCACATCGCTTCAACGCCCACGTACGCACGGTGTTGGTTTTTCCAGCTGAACGGGAAGGACGGCAGGTCTGAGGACGGAGAGATGGCCAGCGACTGGTGCTTTCTCCACAGACGTGTTAAACACCTTGGTAACACGAACACTCTGCTGCTAACGTAATTTACGGCACCCAGGAGGAGTGACTGACGATACAGGGGTAGATTATTTGCATGAGTACAGCACGAGACAGCGGTATTGGGCAGCAGGTTTTGTGTGTGTGTGTGTGTGTGTGTGTGTGTGTGTGTGTGTGTGTGTGTGTGTGTGTGTGTGTATGTGGGCTTGCTATGCACACTACATACATTCCTGCCTAAGCGAAGAGACAACAATCTTCCTCTGAACTTTAGTCATCACTTCATATCTAGGCATATAAAGTGGCCTAGATTTTAGCACGCACACACACACACACACACACACACACACACACACACACGCACACTCACAAACACTTACACTTATGACTTATTACAAGACTGTAGGACAATACGGCAATATTATTACAATAACTGTAGGACATTTTGTTCTCGTCCCTCAACAATCTGTCTGTCTGACTTTTAAATAAAGAAATACAATTATTTTCATGCATTTTTTATAAAAACCGGTTTAAAACGATATTTTATCTCATACATAACATTTATTTCTCCCACAAAGTCGACTGTTTCATGTACGTTTTATCGCATGTTTCGTTTTTTTCCCACTTAAAAATACACGCCACATCTTTACAGGAAATATTTGGAATATTCCAGATATTCTTTGGTATCCAGATTTTCTTTATGTTATGAGAAAGACAAACATGATGAATTGTGGAGAAATATCCTCACTCGACCAAGCTGAATCCACCACCACCGTGCTTCT